>NW_006238931.1:3538053-3578437 GCF_000226075.1 Solanum tuberosum | reverse complement strand
CTAGGAATCCCACAAACTCAAGCTAAAACTCACACTTAGAGAACTTGGCATACAACTCTCTATCTTTTAGAGTCTAAAGAACTATTATGAGATGACTTGCATGATCTTCTTCATTCCTTGAATAGATTAGTATGTCATCAATGAAGACGATAACAAACATATCTAAATAAGGTTTGAAAATTATATTCATAAGGTCCATGAATGTTGCAGGCGCATTGGTCAAACCAAAGGACATGACTAGGAACTCATAATGACCATAACGGGTTCTGAAAGCGGTCTTTGGAATATCACATTCCCTTACTCTTAACTGATGGTAGCCAGATATGAGGTCTATCTTAGATAAACAGGTGGCACCCTAGAGTTAGTCGAAAAGATTATCAATTCTCGGAAGAGGATACTTATTTTTTATGGTAACCTTATTCAACTGACAGTAATCTATACACATCCTAAGGGAACCATCCTTCTTCCTTACAAACAAGACCGGAGCGCCCCAAGGTGAGACACTTGGTCGAATAAATCTCTTATCAAGGAGGTCTTTCAATTGTTCTTTAAGCTCTTTTAACTCTGCTGGTGCCATTCTATATGGCGAAATAGATATAGGACAAGTATCTGGAAGAATATCTATACCGAAGTCTATTTCTCTCTCAGGAGGGACTCCGAGAAGATCATCTGGAAAGACTTCTGGAAACTCTTTTACTACTTAAACTAATTGAATAGGAGGTATCTCAACACTAGAGTCATTAACTTAGACCAAGTGATAGACATACCCCTTAGAAACCAACTTCCTTGCCTTAAGGTACAAAATGAAACAACCCTTAGGCACTGTTGAACTACTTTTCCACCCTAAGACTGGCTCATTTGGAAACTCGAACTTGACAACTCGAGCTCTACAATCAACTGAGGCATAACAGGCATGAAGTCAGTCCATACTAAGAATGACATCAAAATCTACCATGTCTAACTCAACTAAATCAGCCATGGTGCTCTTGTGATTGACGGAAATGGGACAATAACGATAGACTCTCTATGTTATAATAGACTCGCCAACAGGTGTAGAAACACTGTAGGGTTCACTAAGTTGCTCAGGAATAACAACAAAATTCATTGCAACATACGGAGTTACAAAGGATAAACTCGCTCCAGGATCTAGCAAAGCATAAACATTAGAGTTAAAGACTTGGATCATACCAGTAACAACATCTGGCGAATCCTCTTACTCTTGGCGACTTGTGATAGCATATAGGCGGTTTGCTCCTCCGCCAGTACCTGAAGTAGCCCCTCTAGGTGTAGCTTTGTCTGGTGGAGCAACTAAAGTAGACTGGGCTCTATTGCCCCCATTATTATTACCCTGCTTGTTCTTTGGACATTCTCACATGAAATGACCATTCTGGCCACACTCGAAACAACCAATGGAGCCTTCACGACAAGTACCTGAGTGATTCTTACCACACTTAGCGCAGGCAGGAAGCTTACTACCCCCCTTGCGCCATACTACCCTGAGCATAGGCAGGTTTAGCTCTGAAATTCTTACTATTATACTCACTTTTGTTCTTTGGTGCAGTGCACTAGTAGATGATGGAGCATGTCCCTTCTGTTTCTGTTGGAAGGATGACCGGTTGGCATTATTCTTCTGCTGCCCGGACTCATTCCTTGTCTTAGCTCTCTTATTCTTAAACTCTTCTCTATCCCTCAGCTTCTCTTCCTTAACATGCTGCACATAGACCATCAACCTTGCTATATCCATGTCACCTATTAGCATTGCAGCCTTACCTTCCTTACTCGACAGACGAGACAGCCCAGCAACAAATAAACTCATTATGTTCCTCATATCCGCAACCATCTCTGGAGCATAACAGGATAGTTGGGTGAACTTCAACCCATACACATGAACACTTAGTGATTCTTGCTTAAGGGTAAGGAACTCTTGTACCTTAGCCTCTTTCAGTTCTCGAGGAAAGAAATTCCCAAAGAAGGCCTCCTCAAAACAAGCCCAACTCGCAGGTGGTGCATCCTCAGCTCGGTTCTTCTTCCATTGATCGAACTAAATCCTAGCGACACCCTTTATTTGGTATGCAGCAAGTTCCACCCTCTCAGTATCAGCAACGTGGATGACATCAAATACCTTTTGCATCTCCTCAATAAAGTCCTTTGGATCCTAAGTAGTGATTGAACCAGTGAAACTTCGAGGGTTCATCCTCAAGAACTCACGAATCCTCGAAGTGTCAGCCTCTTCTTGCCGAGCTCCTCTTTACTGCCCAACCTGGTTAGTCACAGCTTGAATCAGCATCCTTATTGTTTCCCTGAACTTAGCATTAGTAACTTCTCCTTGGGGTTGCATTTCAGGTGCATTAGGTACCTCTTGCTCCTCAACATTGCGTCTAGCAGGATGATCTCCGACAGCTCTTCGTGGAGGCATGATTAACTGAAAAACACGTGCAAACACAAATTAGAAAGAGACTTTATAGAGATGAACTCTATCGCATGAAATGAGTGTGAAAGAAATGAGACAATTTCTTAAGTGTTGCAGCCTCTTAATTATAGATGTGGCGCACTTCACACCGATAACTAGGACTCTACAGACACAGCTTCATAGACTCCTCCCTAGGACTCTTCAACTCTGTGCTCTAATACCAAATTTGTCACTCCCCGAGCCTACACCCTGGATGTGGCCGGCACTCGAGAACCATTGCTAGCCCCAAGCAAACCCTTGGAGGGCTTACTTACTCAGCGGAAGACTTATACTTAACAAAGATAAATCTATGTAATAAACTAGAATGTTATAAAGGAACATTCAACTGGCCAATAACGCAAACTCAAGTCTCAACATAATAGAATGAAAATGAAAAGACTAAAGAACTAACATTTGACTGTCTATAAAGCCTCTAAAACAACTGAGATGGATGTCGGGACAAGACCCCCGATCATCCTAACAAATGAAATACTAAAAAGCAAATGATAACAAAGGAGCCCTACGGAAAGCAAGGAGGCTCACCAACTGACTCTGAATGCTCAACTGGATCAATGAGGCACTGGATGATAATAAGATGCATGTCAAATGGCATTAGTACATTGAATGTACGAGTTTGCGAGGGGAATTCTAAAACAAGACATAAGCTTGAAAGGAACTGAAGAACTTACCTGGCTCAACTCAACTCAACTTAACTGAACTCATTTCAATATAAAGAAGTACAAAATAAGTGCAATATAAAGAAAAGTTGTTTAAAACATGTATGTCAACTCTGTTTATTTGGAAATACAATAATACTCTATGTGTATGCAAAGATACACTATAACTCTGAAATGTATGTAAAATACAAATAAAATGTGTTCATAAGAATACAATTACTTATGTGGGAGTTTCTCGAACCGACAACCATCACGTAAGAGCTATTGTGATGATACAACATTTTTTCTCACACTGCCATGGCTGCCCTATACCTTGCCGAGGGTATAGAACCTGAACTACTAAGTGGATCCACTAGTCTATGCTAAAAGCACTAAAGGAATCATCTAAAAAGTATGACCCTTTTCTACCCATGATGGCTACATGGTTTATGGGGGCTGTGAGTTGTCTGAACTCTCCCTCATATCGGTGCTCAATATTACTCCCAAAATATGATACTAGCTCTTATGTTTAAAAACATACTTCTTTCTGTGATTTGAGATAATTGCTCAAAAACTTAGCTCAAAGGATATTCTTGGAAATCAAAGCTTCCTCTTTTGCTTAATTGTGAAAACATTTATTCTTTACTGAAAACTAGCTCAAAGGCTCTTTGGAAATCAAGGTTTCCTTTTCTTGTTTAAATGTGAAAATATTTTCACTCTTTGGGAATACATAGTCCCCATATACTTTAAAGAAATGAACTTCAACTTACTCTTTACTCAACTCAAAACTCAAGTCTTAAAACAAAGTTAAATCATTTGTTAAAGATTTTTGGAAGACTCTATGAACTTCTCTTGACTTGGCTCTTAACTTCTCCTGACTTGACTCTTAAGTGATCCTTGAATTGAATTATGGATTCAAGGATTGATATTTGTGATAGGAAAGATCTCATGATGTTTAGGAGTGTTTTTAGATAGTTAAACACGAGAAAAGATCAAGAAATCATTGTCTTAAAGCAAGTCTGCAACGCGGAGATGCATTTAATTATTTGGTCGCGAAATAAATTTTGAGGCAAAACGGTCCGTGACCGCTTCGCAACGCGAAGAAAAATTGTCAATTCTGAGGAACAGGTCCGCGACGCGGACCTGGTACCCAGATTCTGACGACTTGTTCCTTCTTCATTTTCTAACCCCAAATCGCGTAAATTCGATTCTTTTTCTCCAATTCTCTTTAAATTCAGTTACCAAGCATATGTACGTAAGAATCTAATCAAACACAACTCTAAAATCGACCTTAAAATCTCAAGAACTCCTCAATCTCATCCCAAATTCAAGAACGAAAGTAAATTCAAGAACAGACATCAAGAACATTCAAACTTTCCACTTTTTGGACGAATACATGCTGAATTAAACATGTTTGGCACGTGGGTGAATGAATAACGTATCGGGACACTCCATCCAATTCTAAGTTTCAATGATTGCTCGTCAGTATAAAAACCCAACTAAATAAGTTGGGGTCGAATCCCACAGGGAGTGGTACGTGTCTAAGATTCAACAGCAAAATATGAATATGTTCACGTCAATCATAGGAATAGCCATTTACGAGTAAGAACATAATTCAAATTAAAGGTGACATGAATGTCAAATAAGGGGATTTTGGTTTTAAATTATCAGCTACAACAACAGCAAATAACACGAATTAACAAGTAATGAGACGGGTTCTTGGGATGTGATTGGATTATAGGCTAATATAGACAAATGGGTGATTGCAACTGTTAGTAAATAGTTGTAAATTAGTGATAAGCTAGACTTTAGTGGGGATAAACTTTCTCTCGAACAATTTACACCGAATCAAATTGGTTTCTCTCGGAACACCAACAAGCATGCAAATAAGAACAGCCTTCACTTTAGTTCATTCACTCTCTCGAGCTGAATGTGTGGAAAAGGGTTTAGGATTCACTCTCTCGAGCTGAACCCATGACAACCCAATACCCACTGACTATCAATTCAGTAATCTTGGTTTTAAAACCTCTCTATCGAGCAAGCGAAAAATACGAAGGTAGAGTTGCATTTGCAACTACAACCCTTTAAATTAAACCACAATGACTGAATGAAATCACTTCTAAATAGCATTTAAATTAACAATTAGAAATACCCACAAGTTAAATCAACCCATAATCACATAATCACACCCCAAGAATTGGGGTTTTATCTAGACATCATAAAAAGATAGAAATTGTTACCAAATTGTGTTTCCATCAACTGGTAAGATTAATTTCGTCTTTACAAAGGTCCAAGTTGAATAATCTCAAAGACCCACTTCCAATTTCTCAAAAATGGAAAACTTCAATTCTTCAAAGCTAAGGAAAATTTTAGTTTCAATACTCAGAGTTCTCCACTGAAATTCTAAAAATTTATTCTAAGATTATGATAAAAGGTCCTAAAACTAATGTTTTAAAATGTATTTATAGTCGCCAAAAATATTCTGCGAAGGACCATTCGACGCAGTAAGTCGGGATCGCCGACCAACTCGGCGATCCGCCCTTTGGCCAAGTTCATCGCCTTTCTACTTTGGCCTTCAGCATCTTCAAGTTCTGTAACTTTGGGCGATCTAACACTGCATCGCGGAACCACTCGACGACACACCGACTGGTTCTTTCTATCGCTAAATTGATTTTCTCCTTTAGGGCTTGGCACACTGGAACTTTAGGCGGGGTGATGGCCATTCGGCGACTCGCCAAAGGGACTCGGCGATCACCAGGCCTTCATTTATTCGTTCTTTCAACTCACTTCATTCTTTTTTGCAAATTAGTGTCCATGCTTTGTTCCTCAATCCAAATACCTGGAAATCAAGGGTTTTATATCAGTTATTAGCAAAAAACAAGCATTTGAGGACATAAAATCTTTCCAAATAAAATGAGTCCAAATTGTGGGCTCATCAACACCCCCAACTTAAACTTTTGCTTGTCCTCAAGTAAAACTCAAGTTCAGCAGTTCAAAAAGGATGTCTCAAACAATGCTACACAAGACTCAATTATGAATGCACACAAAAAGTCTCAACTTACTTATGCAAGGATCAATTGTGCACTCACAGATTCAAGTTATGACTCACCATTATCAAAAAGTTTCAAGTTCACAATACTTGCTTCAAATGCAAGTTCAAGCTCAACAAAGGTACTCAAATGCCCTCACACAAAGGATGATTCCATATTCACACACAATGGTTCAACAAGTTATAGCTCCGGAATAACAATCAACACTCACACTCACAAAGATGAACACATGCATGACTCCACCCATAGGTTTGCCCTTATTTTCCAATCAACACTTGTTTCAGCTTACTCAAGATCAAAAATGTTTTTTCAAGGCTTGTAATGGGACTGAGTGTAAAGGTATGGTCATTTCGGCTCAGTGGTTTCTATCCTCATGAGATGTGGTATGAACAACACTTTCTTTCCTTTTCTTCATCATTCTCATTCATGCTCAAAAGTCACCCCATTATTCACTTTCCATGAAATACCGGACACCCCATTTTCTTTTGCACTTTACTTCAAACTTTTTCATTCTTTTTCTTTTTTATTTTTCTTTTCTTTTTCTCTTTTTTTTTTGTATGGAGGGGTTTCATCTTTCTCAAAGCCATGGGTCACAATTTGCATCAAATTTCATCCAAGAAAAAGGCTAAGGCTCAAAAGGTGTTCAAGTAAAGATCACACACTCACAAGATTGGCCACAAAAGAGGTATAATGTCAAAGTTGCCTAAGATCATTTCAAGAGATTGCATCATTTAGTCAACCGGACCAACGGGGAAAATTCTAGGTGTCATCATACATGGTTCACGATAAGCTCATCACACAAGGCATTGGCACCAATATCAAACAAGACTCCACACTTTCGCTTGTGTGCAATGTTTTTCACAAGAAACTCAATTTGATAACCGGCTAGTCACAACGAGATGCAAAAAGTTCACATATTGTCTATGCAACTTCATTTGGCCTCATCGTAGCCGCACATTCACTTTTGTTCGATTATGAGCACTATTCAAGTCATCGGTATTGATCAAGACAGATACTCAAATTTGAAAGAGAACAACCACATTCAAACACAGTCAAGAGGTGGCACAAAATTTTCGGAAGGGTCCTAAAATCATTCACAATTAAAACAAGGAGCCACAAGCTCAAACATCCACAAAAACAGTGTCAAAACATAAAATGTAGCATAAAACCCAATATATAAAGAAAATGTCAACAAAACAAGAATCACAAAAGGTGGGCCTCACCCCACCACAAAACAAAAGCAATTTGTCTTCAAATGCAAGAAAATATCCAAAAGTTAATAATAAATAAAACTACAGAGAGGGAGGTAAAGAGAAATCCTATCTAAACAGCCGTTCCATCTGTCGGGGCATCAATGCCCGGTGCAACATCAACAGTAGTAGGTCCACTAGGGTCAGCCAAAGGCGTATCTACCAAAGAAGTATGCACAGCTGCATCTATCATGGCCTCCTCAGTCTCCGTAAGGCCCTCGTAAGAAGCCTCATCAGAAACCTCAAGCATCTTCTCATCTGTCTCAGTCTCAGACTCGGGATCAGCTGCCTCCTTAGCTCAAACATTATCTCTTGTGGTAGCCGGAGGAATATCTGGCTCAACTGGCACATCTGGGATCTCCACCGTCTCAAAAATCATGGACATGTCGGTGGACTTTAGCTAGTCCACATCTCTCCTCAGTGCAGCAATAGCGGCCTTTAGGGTTGTCACCTCCTCAACGGTAGCACTCAAAGGTGTCATAGCATCCGCGAGAGCTATCTGAATCATGCCCGAAATGGAGGCCTCATGTCTGGAGGCACGACGATCAGCAGAATGGGCTAGCTACCCCATCCATAGTAATGTAGCCTGAGTGAGCGGGGGCCGAGAGGCAGCAGCAGCAGTACCAGATCTGGGAGGCAATGGAGCAGTAGAGGAATTAGGAGTATCAGAAGGAACAGCACTGGATCTACCTGAAGGCCCAGGGGCCGGAGTAGGAAATATTGCCTTTGCAAGTAGTGTCTGAATATCAACAACCGGGGATGTGTCCACCGGGGATACCTTCTTCTTTTCCGCCTCATCTTTCAGGTACTCCACCTCAATCCTCCGGATGTCAGTAGAAGATGTGGGAACCACTTCAACATCCTTCTTCTCATCTCTAGGAACCCGAGCTCATCTGCACAACTCGGTGATCAACACCAAAAAGAGGAGGGAAGTCTGGCGCTGCTTGGCCCTCATCAGCATCTCTTTTTCAATAATCATCCCCAGGTTCAGCCGTGTCCCATTAATGATACACCCAAGACAGGTTGTTTTGGCGTGGCAGAGAATTGACTCGTTCTGGGATGGCATGATGGTGCTGCTGATGAAGCCAAACAAATACCTCGCAGCTACATTGTGGTCCTTCTTTTCAATTGCTGCTCCAACTTCAAGCCACCTGGGAGTACCGTCTAATATCAGAGGATCCAACCATTTCTTCATATTTTCCAGCGTCTTTGTCCTGATCTTGTATTAACAGTCATCATCAAGTCTCATTGTGCATTCTAAGACTGCATTGATGGCAGCATAATCACATTGCACCATCGTACCCCTGACAACCATGTAGTCAACCGGCTTGAATTTAGTTGTTGGCTTCTTCCCTTGTGGTATCAAGGCACTGTAAGCACTGTAGAATTCTCTGACCCAACTTGGAATGTACGGGCCACGGGGCTTGGTGAAGAGCTGGAATTTGTGGGACCTCAGAAATCATATGATCTCTGGGTATCTATCAATGACACCATCTGTAAACAACTTCTTCTCCTCTATAATGGTCCTCAATCCCTCAGTCTTCAGTCTATTCATAGATTGGGGAGGAGGACCATGTACCGGTGGTGCTAGGACCATGGCCCATACTGGAGCGGGAGAAGGTGTAGTGGCCTGGGATGTCCTGATCCTAGACGGATCATTCAGCCTTTTGGAACGCAGCTCTGCCCTCTGTGCTGCTACTAGCTCATCATCCTCAGGCTCAGAGGTTGCAGCTTGATGCTCCGGGTGCTCACCCTCACTCTCAGAAGTGGTGAGGTGAGTGGCGTAGATACCGTCACTGTCGAAGCTGCCTTCGGTGACATAGGTGCCTTCCCTTTTCCTTTTCCCTTCCCACCTATTGTGGGAAGTTTGGTAGCCTTCGCCTTAGATGCAGTTGCATCCTCATTGATCTTTATACCCTTGGTCCTCTTGCGGGGCGGCATGTCTCTACCAGCTACCTTAGGTCTAGCCATATCTGCAAGCACATTTTAGAAAGTTAGAAACAGTTCAAGCAGATGTGCAGAAAAATGTATTGCACACAAACTCGCCAAAAGGATCGGCGAGTCATCGAATCGCTCTGGCGAGCCAGATCGGGTTCGCCGAAAGGATTGGCTCAAAATTTTCTCAAACAAATGGCATGTCGGCGATGGGAAGGGCCTTTTGGCGAATCACTGATAGCTTTTGGCGAGCAAGGATTAGCCCGCCGAAAGTTACAGTGCATTTTAGGGGTTAGGGGCGCAGAAAGGGCGATCAAGAAGGACTTTTGGCGAGTCGCCGAGTGCACTCAGCAAACTCAGGTTTCTCACCAAAAGTTACAGAATCTGAACTCCAAATTTAGCATGAAATTAAAGGCGATAAGGGGGATTTGGCGAACCGCCGAGTGGTTCGGCGAGCTCGACCCAACTCGCCAAACGACTCAACGTGCCTACTGTCAACCCCAACTTCTAAATTCAACCCCGCTGCCCCTAAAAACAAAATTAAACCATGCACCAATTCAATTAAACCTAGACCCATACTACCCATTCCCCCCAGGATACTCAGACTTCTCCCGATTTGGCCATTTGATGACTTTGCCCTTAAGAATGACGTCAACCAATCCATCATTTGGCAAATTATGTCATTTTGCACAAATGCGGGTTACTTAAACTTCACCCGACTAGACCCAACAACATGCAAGCACAACCCTACAATTTTAATCAATTTTAAGCATGAAAATTTCAGGAATTTCAACAATAAAGGCATTATGGGCAAAATATTCGAATTTAAAACTAGCATACATAAACAATTACGATCAGATAGGCCCAGCACACATCATTATGATAAAATCAATGCATAAGAATAAAAATCGCTAAAAATGAATTAGGGGTTCGAAAATCCAACCTTAGATGCCGATAAAACAAGTTGAAAAGCTAGGCGGCAAAGAATCCAACTCCGAATACAAACTTGATGACTAATACGAGATAAAAATGCAAAAAAAGGGAAAATATTGTGCGGGTGTGAGTTTGGGAAGTTCAAAAGTGAGGGATAGTGAAAGAGTTTGAAAATTTAAGCCTTTGGCCTTTAAAAACCGTCCAGTTCTCGCCCATTCAGCGACATAAGTTTTACTCGCCGACCCACTCGGCGATACGCCGACCTACTCGGTCATACGCCGACCCACTTGGCGATACGCCGAGTTGGCACTTACCTCGCCGAGTTTTATAGGACCCCCACATAATGTGGGGGTCCAAATAGCAGACAAAATCGTGATCGCCGACCTGGTCTGCGATTCGCCAATATGCTCCTGTGCTCGCTGAGTTTTACAGACTCCAATTTAAAAATGTCTTGAGTCCAACGGCGGTCCAAGTCGGGCTCGCCGACCTCTTCGGGGAGTCGCCAACTGGACTTTTAGCTCGCCAACCTGCACTTTTCAAACACCTTCCACACTTTGACCTGCACAATCAACACACCATTATTTCAAACTCAAAAAGAAAGTAAATAAAAACTTGGGTTGCCTCCCAAGCAGTGCCTTAGTTAACGTCGCGGCACAACGCAAGTCCACGCTTAAAACTCATTCTTGGGGTTGGCCATAGTATCACTAGGCAACCCCCATTGTTGTCTCGGGTTTAAATGAGATGAGATATGACCCATTTGGGTCTCCAACTGTTTGATCGAGACGAAATGGGAGGTAACCGTCTGGCTAAGGGTCGACACATCTTTTTTCATTTCTTTCAAAATCTTGTCCGACCCCTCAACTTTGATGAGGATACGAGAAAGCATATCCTCTGACCGACCTCCCTCGAAATCCTTTGGCTTTTGGAACTCATGGGGAGGAACATATGTATCCTTCTCCCCATCTCTCTCTTTCCAAGTGGGGTTACGATCCCTCCACTCTCGATCACAATCCTTCTAACCTTCCTCCCTGTTCCAACCTTGGTTACCACCCTGCCTCGGGTAGTTTGAACGATAACCACCACCTTGGTTGGCTAGGAAGTTCACATCTTCGTTGTACAAAGCCTCAAACTTGGCCTCATCCAGATTAACACACCCGACACCCACGGTATTGACACTTCGAGGAGTAACTCCTATGACATTTTTGGACAAAATGTCAAGTTGTATCATGATCTTGGCCATGTTATGGTCCCTCTCCTGATCTTTCTTAAGCTGCTCTTTGGTCACTTTAAACGTGAGAGGTGAGACCTGATCTTCGCGGGTGTACCAAGCCCGGTTTATCGTGGTCATGTCATCCAAAAGCTGAGCTGCTATCACATAAGGTTGCTGCATTAAACCTCCCGGAGAAAGTTGGTCAACAACGCCCTTGTTTACCGAGTCAAGGCTCTGGTAAAAATACTATAGCAAAATGTTGTCGGGTAAACCATGGGTTGGGCATTGTAGCACCAACTTCTTGAATCGCAGCCAAGTCTCGTGAATTGGCTCACCCTCCAACCGCTTAAAGTTTTGAATGTTGTCCCGAAGAGTCATCATCTTCGAAGGAGGGAAAAATCACACTTGAAATGTGGTGACCAGCTCCTCCCACGAAGTGATTGATTCTCGTGGCAATTCAGCCAGCCACTTACATGTTTCTCCCATCAAAGAAAATGGGAACAACCTCAACCGAATCGACTCTTGGGATATATTCTTGAAAGAGAACGGTCCGCAAACATCCACGAAGTTTCTAATATGCTCATGGGGATCCTCATGAGCCAAACCACCGAACAGCCCCTTCAATTGCAAGAGCTGCAACATAGTACTTGTGATATGGAACACAGTGTTCCCTTCAGCTGGAGGCAAGCGAATGGGACCAATTCCACCCATAAGGTGGGGGTCATTAGCATTAGGCTCGTTAACATCGTTGAGGTTGCCGATGTCATCTTGGTGGCCCACTTGGCTACCATTACTCCCGTTCATACTCATACTCGTTGTTTCAAGACACAAACAAGCAAACCAAAACTAAAAGTAAGTTCAGCTATGACTAACAAGAAAAAATTCAACTTAACGAAAGAATCTTAACCAACACAACTCCCCGGCAGAGGCGCCATTTTGATTAACGTATCAGGACACTTCATCCAATTCTAAGTGTCAACGATCGCTAGTCAGTATAATAACCCAACTAAATGAGTTGGGGTCGAATTCCACAGGAAGTGGTATGTGTTTAAGATTCAATAGCAAAATATGAATATGTTCACGTTAATCATAGGAATAGACATTTACGAGTAAGAAAATAATTCAAATTAAAGATGACACGAATGTCAAATAAGGGGGTTTTGGTTTTAAATTATCAGCTACAACAACAGCAAATAACACGAATTAACAAGTAATGAGACGGGTTCTTAGGATGTGATTGGATTATAGGCTAATCCAACCCTTTAAATTAAACCACAATTACTAAATGAAATCACTTCTAAACAGCATTTAAACTAACAATTAGCAATACCCACAAGCTAAATCAACTCATAATCACATAATCACACCCCAGAATTGGGTTTTAGCTAGACATCATAAAAAGATTAGAAATTGTTACCAAAATTTGTGTTTCCATCAACTGGGTAAGATTAATTTCGTCTTTACAAAGTTCCAAGTTAAAGAATCTCAAAGACCCACTTCCAATTTCTCAAAAATGGAAAACTTCAATTCTTCAAAGCTAAGGAAAAGTTTAGTCTCAATACTCAGAGTTCTCCACTGAAAATTCTAAAAATTTATTCTAAGATTATGATAAAAGGTCCTAAGATTAATGTTTGAAAATGTATTTATAGTCGCCAAAAATATGTTGCGCCGGGCTATTCGGCGCAGTAAGTCGGGATCGCCGATCAACTCAGCGATCCGCCATTTGGCCAAGTTCATCGCCTTTCTACTTTGGCCTTCAGCATCTTCAAGTTCTGTAACTTTGGGCGATCCAACATTACATCGCGGAACCACTCGGCTACACGCCGAATGCTCCTTTCTATCGCCAAATTGATTTTCTCCTTCAGGGCTTGGCACACTGGAACTTTAGGTGGGGTGATGGCCATTCGGCGACTCGCCAAAGGGACTCGGCGATCACTAGGCCTTCATTTCTTCGTTCTTTCAGGTCACTTTGTTCCTTTTTGCAAATTAGTGTCCATGCTTTGTTCCTCAATCCAAATACCTGGAAATCAAGGATTTTACATCAGTTATTGGCACAAAACAAGCATTTGAGGACACAAAATCTATCCAAATAAAGCCCTAAATAAGTCCAAATTGTGGGATCATCAGTGAACGAAACCAACGCTGTGTGAACTCACATACCTCGTAGGGATCACCCTTTGATGAAATCCACAGGCGATTCTTGCTCCTTCTCCTCCTTTCTCTTCTTCTTTTCTCTTTTCTAAAACCTTAACTCAATATCGTAAAAGCATAAACTAAATCCTATCAGTTTAGACCCCAATTAATTACCAAAAACGAAATTAAGTCATAGGGTATGGAAAAGACCAAAATGCCCTTCTAAAATCTGGGTTAGACTTTCCTTATTTGAACAGCCCAACTTCAAATGGACATATCTCACTCATACAAACTCGGAAATCGCGCAAAACACAGTGGCGTTGGAAAAGATTATTCCAAGATCTTTCCTACGATATATGGAAACACACCTAACTCATCCTGAGCTAGGAGTTATGGTCGTTTGAAGTTGACCAAAAACTCAACTTAACATACTTAACAAATTTTCCAGATTTTTATATTCTTTCCAAAAATGACTATTTCCAATTTTTAACTTCTTTCTAGTTCTTTCTAGTTACGGGGTGTTACACTAATAACATGAATCCATGATTAAATAGCAACAAAACAGAACAAGAACCAAACCCACTAAAATATATCAACACCCCTAGAATTTGGGGTTTTAGCCACACATGATAAAAGGGAAAGAGATTTTACCCAAACTGAATTTAGCTATTAATTTGTAGATAATAAGCAAGAATCTTCAAGACCCGCTTCGAATTTAACTCTCCAAATGCCAATTACAAAGCTATCCAAATCTCCAAAACTAATGAGAATGGAGAAAAAACTCAAACTTAGTATCTTAAAGTTGGAATTGATAAAAGTTACATTTTCTCTCTCCAATTATCTATTTATAGTTTCCCTAAAAATAAATTCAGATTCTTTAATGACTGGTTCGGCAACATTAGTCGGGCTCGCCTAACGCATTTGCGGATCATCGTCTGGTTCTTCAGCTAACCCTTTCTTGGTCTCATGCTTCAGGTGTTTGAATCCTCATTCGATGGACTTGACTAAGTCCGCTTTTCCCATTCAGCAGGTCGTTGATTACCACCTTGATCGACTACTCAACCTTCATTTTAGCAACGAAGTCTGTCACATTAGGCGGTGAAACTCAACTCGCCTTTTCTCATTCGGTGGAAACGTCGAATTCTTCTTTTCTTGCCAACTCGACTTGACCCCTTTTTATCAAACACTACCAACTTCAGTGGAGTTAATCATTTTGGTGATTTGTCCTTCTCTTTTGACGAGCTTCAGCTTGTAGTATTTACTCAATTTCAACCTTTTTTGGCCTCTCTTTGTGTGCTTTAGTCTATTTCTTGTCCATTGTCTTCCATCACTGCATAACGTCAAAAATATCATCACACTAGGACATAATTAGGTATTGAGGACATTAATGAATTAAAGTGACCTCAAATGAGTGTAAATCTACCACTCATCAAAACTTTCAATCTCGAGGAACTAGTTTAAACAGGTACAAGAGAGACTAAGGAGATACAATCTAAATATGACACAACTCTCACCATAAGGAAAGATGAGTAGAAGTTGTCGAAGATCGTCATTGTTTTCATCTATGAAACATCACAATATCATGCAACTAGACTATGTCAAGTGGTATAGAAAGGGTATGTTCAATACAAACAACACGTACTAATAGGTATCATCGATCGACCCAAACCTACCACATAATATCATGCAAGATAATCAACGAAACAAGCAACTTGAATATAAAAATCAGTGCCCCAATCCACTCATACACCACATTCGTAACAAGTTTTACTACCTCAAAACTTGATATGCCCTACCCTTTCCGTTGTCAACTCTACCCCTATCAGATCATAGCCTAATCCTCTATCACGTAACATTTCCCCGAATCACCTGAACACCAAATCTACCACTACCTTGCAAACTCCCCTCATACAACATGCCAACAAGTAGCCCCTAACTAACAAACAAACAAACATAAACAATTCTAACCACAAGCTTAGATTCACCCGAACTTTCAAAAATTTCCAATCATCGCCTACAACATCTAACAAGCCATACTGTTCCACATACGGAAACCACCCCAGATTTAAACACACCAACCCGGCCTATCAGGGACCAATACACACACAACTACACATGGACTGGTGTGGCACCCGATTCAATAATAATATAATTATATCTCTTTCTTTTTCTCTCTCTTTATATATATATATATATATATATATATATATATATGTCGGTGTGACACTTGATTCATAATAATATATATGTGTCGAAATGACACTCAATCCAATAATAATATAAATATATGTCGGCATGGCACTCGATCCTATAATAATATATACGTGTCGACGTGACATCCAATCCAATACTAATATATATGTGCCGGCATGGCACCTGATCCAATAATATTATATATGTGCTGGTGTGGCACTCGATCCAATAATGTGTGTGTCTGTGTGCGCCCCGACCGAGCACATGATCCAGTAATAATGTATACAATATATATATATATATATAAACGTTACCTAGATATGACATTTATTTTTATTTTAGTTGTTATTTTTTAATAATTTTATTCTTCTTATACATGATTTTATTAATTAACACGAGATATAAATGCAAAAACACGAAGCAAAAATGTCTTTCAAACTATATTAACTAAACACAACTTGTTACTTTTTGAAAAGTATTTAAAATAATCAAACTTTAAAAGTTCAAAATAATAGGTTTTGAAATTCTTCTATTTAATTAGTCAGGTAAGTGAATCTACAAATTAGAACTTAAAAAATTAATTTAATTTGTAAGTGACCACTGCGAATTAATTCCTCTAAAGTACTTATAATTTAAAGGAAAAAAGGTTTGATATATCTTTTAGAGCTGATATATTCTTTGATATAAACTGGTTCATATATATCTGTATTATTATATAAATGACTCATACATATACATTTTTCCTCCAACGGAAGTGAAAAAAAATAATTTAACTTTATTTTTTAATTAATATTATCTATATTGGTATATTTAATCCACTTCAAACGTATTTTTGTTTTTTGACTTTTTTTGTTTCAATGAATAATTTAAATTTATTATTTTGATGATCAAATTTATTTATGTTTCACTAATTTTCTTGTAAAATTTATTATAGATGTCCCAATTTTTTTCAAATACAAAAACTAAATTACAATATAGCCGAAAAATATATTTAAATTATAATATAGCCACAAAAAATAGTTTTAATTTTGTTCTTTACACCAAAGAATGAAAGAAAAAAATAAAATAAGAATTAGAAGCTCAAATAATGATAATCAAAGAAGTCAAAAATCATTTTATGTATGAAAAAGATTAAAATATACCTTAAACTTTGTTAGAAGGATCATATACCCCAACATTTGTTTTTTAAAAGAAAAGTCAAAATATAAATCTAAAACTATTTTTTCGCTTTCCTTAAATGAAGGGTATATGTGAGCTCATTATGTAACGGTAGGGATAGGGATGTTCATATTTCGATTTGGATCAGTTATTAGTTAAAATCAAAATCAAACCAATTTAGTCGGTTTTTAAAATTCTAAAACCAAATCAAACCAAACGAAAAAAATAATTGTCGGTTTGGTTATTGTCAATTTGGTTCGGTTCTATTTTTTTTATTTTTCGGTCTGAAAGTAATAAATTTTTTGAAGACATCTGTCTCGATAGATAAAGACATCTAGTACATTAACAATACATATGAAAGCTAATGTGGATTCAATTAAGCAATACTAGAGTTATTATTACACGAACAAAGTGATTCAATTAAGAGAAAGTGTGACTATCTTATGTTATGTAGGGTGGGTAAAGACTAAAGTAATGGATTTTGATGGACTTGGACTTAGAATTGTAACAGTTAAATTTAACTGTTGGGTTTGAGAAAATGATAAAATTAAAAACTTAAGTTAATGAATATATATATGGTAATACAAAATGACCATAAAATTTGGCCAGAAATTTAAAAAAATTATAATATCTTTTTTATTTTAAAATAAACTGATCATTTTATCATTTTTTAGTTAAAAGGATAATAATATTTAAAAAGATAAAAATATCATAGGTAAAATACCATTCTGACCAAATTTTGGTCAAATTTTCTGATCAAAAGGATTTTTTCATATATATATACCTAAACTAAGAATATTTTATTATGTTCAATAAAAATATTAACACCTAAACTAAGAATACCGTAACATATGATAAAAATTATTCTACACGTGAAACTATTTTGGGCTTTTTCAGAATTTGTTGGCATCCCAAACTTTGCCCCACCTGCACTTTCTCTTTCATCCCCTAGATTTCATTGCAGATCCTCTCTCATCTTCATCCCCAATTGTGCTCTAAAAAAGAGGAGTGACAAGTGTGACGTTTTTATTTAGTATTACTCACTCCGTCATTTTTTATATGTCATTCTTTTATATAAATAATTATTTCATAATATTTGTCATTTCATAAAATCAATGCATAAATTATCATATTGTTCCTTTTTTACCTTTGTGAGTTACTAGCCTTGAAAATATACATTTGACCAACTTAGAAAAGCTAAGTAAATGATTCATGTTTATTGGTTAAATTAATTAATCAAAATAAATTAATTCATATTCATTGATTGAAAAATTGAGTTCCAAAAAAATTAAATAAGGATAGAAGGGTAAAGTTACATCATTTTTTAATGCAAGTGTAAAGTAAAAAGGTGACTAAAAATGGGACGGAGGAAGTATTAGATTAGTAGTATAAAATAAATGCATAAAATAGCGTAATCTTTACGGATTTTTAAATTTTTAATTTATGATATAAAATAAATTTTAAAAATATATTAATAATTTCAAATTTTAAAACATCATTAAAAAACACAAACAAAACGAAACTTCGAACATCATTTTATGAGTAGAAATAATTCAGTAGTATTAAAATTATTACGAGATGCAAAATTAAGTCTAACATTTTAATAACTTCTCAAACAATAAAAGAATCATCATTTTAAAAAGGCGAAATGGTCTAATGGACCCTTCTACTTGTATACGTTTGTATTCTGGACCCTTCAACTTGACTATTCGTCAACTGAACCCTTAAATTCAATGAAACTCTATGTTTTAAGCCCTTCTGACCGTTGACCAAGCTTATGTGGCAACTTAATTATTGAGTTGACACAAATGTGTGATATCACGCATAAAAGGAGCGTGAAAGATCAAATTTTAGACTAAAAATAAAAAAAAATCTTTTTAAAAATAGAATAAAAAGATAAAAATAATAAATTTACTTCTTTTTTTTCAGTTCTTTCTTCTTTTCCCACCCCACCATCCCATTTCTTTTTTTTCTTTCTACTCTCAAACCCCCATTTCTCTTCTTTCTCCCCTTTCCGATCCTTTCCAATTTATTGTTTCTCTCTTCTTCTTTTTTTCACATTTTCTTCCTTCCGGGAATAGAAATGAAATTGTATTGTCGTTGTAGATCTGTATTTTCCTTTTATTTTTGAGGTAATTTATAATCCATAAAGTGATAAAGATTCAACAATCTTGAAAGATGAAAAGTGATTGTTGAATGTATTCGTGAAATTATGTGAAATGTGTTATGTAAAATTGTGTACAAATATTAGAGTATATTGTGTTATTTTAATAGCTATTTGTTAACATCAATGGGGAAAAGAGATTTATAGTGGTTCAAGTGGTAGATGTGAATGTTGGTAAAAGAAATACGATTAAAAGTTGTGAATGAAAGAAATTTTGGGGAAAAAAATCGAACGATAAGTGTTAGTTATTTAGGAATGTAATGATACTGATGAGAATGGAAGGTTGTGGTGGTATCTCTAATGTAAAAAAAATGGAGAGAGGTGAAGGGATGAAGGAGGAATGAAGTCAAAAAGAAAGAAAAATCATAATAAGTGATGTGGATGATATGTCATTTTTGTCAAGTGTTTGAAGTTCACACACAACGAAAGGGGTTTAAAATGCTTAGTTTCATTGAGTTTAAGAGTTCAATTGACAAATGATCAAGTAGAATGGTCCACAATACAAACTCATACAAGTACAAGGGTCTATTAAACCGTTCCACCTTTTAAAAAATATATTACCATTAGAGCAACTTCAACCTACCTTTATTTTCTCCTCTATACCTTATATGTCGAGAAACAAAATAGAGATGGACAACAACAATTCATTTCTATTTTTTCCTCTATATTCTATACTAGTAAACTTAGTCACACTTCGCGCGGTATTAATTTTTAAAATAGTTATTTTTTTATAATTTATATATTAAAATTTAAGTTTTATTCTAATTTATTGTTAACATTTGCTTTCCCCTGATTTTTATCAATAAAATTTGAAGAGAGATTGATCTCTTATATTACCGTGTGCCATCAAATAGGACAAAAATATGTGAAAGCTAACAATAATTATAAATAATTGTTGATTTTTTTCACAACATCTCTTTAATTGATGTCTTTGCTATTTTTTTTTCTTTTTTTTCTTTATTTTTATTTCTTTTTTGTTTCTCTTTCTTCCTTGACTTCTTATTCATCACATTTTTACCATTTTGACCATGAATTATTACTTTTTTGAGAGTTTAATTCTGAAAATATAAGTTTGGCCATAATTTCTTTTCTTTTTTTAAATTCACTTTGAAGCTGAAATTTAAAATTTGAGAATTAAAAAAAAATATTTACCTTTTCACTTCAATTTGCTTATAAAATTTCAAAAAATAATTTCTATTTGTGTTCATGATAAAAAATTTAACTTCATTAAATCATTAAATCATCTCTATCGATAATCAACTCTAGAAAAATAATATACCATATTAACAATACAATTAAAAGCAAGATATATAGATTCGGCAAGTTGAATTATGAAATAGACTATAAAAAGACACAAAATCAATAAAAAAAAATGTAATTACTCATATATTAACACACATTAAAAGCCAATATTTGAATCTTTGACAAAGGAATGTTCAGGAGTACAAATGAATCAGGATAGACATAAAACGCCTAATAGATTTTAATGCAAATGTGCTACTATTCAGAAGAGTTTTACAAGTCATTTTATTATCTTTGAATAGCTTTAGCAAACTATCAACCACTTTTCACGTCACCTTTTGACCCTCCTTCTATCAATTCGTTATGAGAAAGTAGATAAATAGGTTTCTTGGTTTTAGAGAGCGCCTCATCAACATGTCTAATATCAATTCGTTATGACCTTAATTTTCAGAGATCCAAGAAAAATGAAATACTCTGAAAATCAAACTCTGAGAAAATATTGTCGTCTGATCCACTCTACTAACCTCTTATTTATACGAAATATCATAAGAACAAACGATGAACCATGTATCAGACACCTTACTGTTTTAGAGGCACCTTGATTCCCAACTCTACCTTGATTCCCAACTCTACCATCAAAGTTTCCCTGACTGAATCACCAAACAAAAAGAAAATTACAATTTTGGAATAGAGATCATACACAAGATCCATACAATTATACTAAGATTCAATACCCTAACTTCAGGGAACAGGGAATAGTGAAACTATTTCTATTTGGCTCTCGACCTTTCAGCTAGAAGTACAACAATCTAATTAAAAAGAAAAGGAAAAAGAAGAGTATGTCGGACTAACAATTTAATTAAAAGCAAAATAGAGTAAGCAAGCTACATCATGAAGAAAAAAAAACATTTTCAATATATATATATAATACAAAAATGTAGAATATGAAAAGACCTATAATTAATTAAAATATAACTACTCAGAGATTAATACATAGTAAAAGCTATTGTAATTAACAATTGAAAATAAAGAAACGAACGGTTAATGAAAAAAAACCGAAAGGAAGAATTATGATTTGAATAGAACATATAATCATTAATTTCACATTTAAGAAAAATTAAAATCTCATAATTAGTACTAATATCTAGTCAATCAGTTATTTTGGAATAATTCTAGTTACCAATTTAGCAGTAACTTAATCAAATTAAATTAAGCAAAATTTATGTTCCTTTTTAAGTTATTGACGTTCCATTTTTAAGTTAATGTTAGATTAATTCTAAATACATAATGAAATTAACATTCCCTTTTTAAAGTTATTGACATTCCTTTTTAAGTTTAATGTTAATTTTATTATAAATATATAATCAAATTAACATTCCTTTTTTTGGTTAATTTTTTTGATAAATATATAATCAAATTAATGTTCCTTTTGTAGTCATTAAACTACATGATTTATTTTGGAAGGAAGGGTTAACTGTTATAAATGCTCATAATGAAGGAAGAGAATAATATTTTAAACAAATTTTTGAATAGAAAATGAAAGGAAAAATTGAAAATTCTGAGAAAATAGATAAATAGTAATATTGATCATTTAGGCATGCCACATCAGCGAGCTGATATTCAGCTTTATATATATATAGATTTGAAGGGATGACTTGTGCATCTCCAGATTTGGAGATACGTTGTTCATCTTCTTTGTTTCACCTTTTTAATATATTATTATTATTATTATTATTATTATTATTATTATTATTATTAGTTATATTATAATATTTTTAATTTAACATATTATAAATTTTATAAAACCATTATACGGGAAAAGGTCATATTTGTCCTTTTATTTTTAGAAAATTGTTATATTTACCCTTAATCATACCTTTTTGACATATTTGTCCTTGTCATCCAATTTTGAGCACATATTTGTCCTTATGGCATCTCCAACCCCATCTTCTATTTTACTCTCCAAATATAGAGTTTTCTATTTTTTCAGACAACCAATTCCAACCTAATTTTCTATTTTACACACTAAAAAATAATCTTTTTCTCTCTCCTCAATATTATATTATTATTTCTATTTCATTTTTATTTTCTTATTTCCTAATATAAATCATTTCTTCTTTTTTACAAATAATCACTCTATAATCTTAATGTAATACAAAAAAAAAAAAAATTCAAATTCTTCATTTAATATAAAATTATATTTTAATCTAAATTTTTAAATAACATAAATTGCAATAAATATTATATATAATACATATTAACGAACAATTCAAATAAAAGTGAAATCATTGATGAAATATAATTACATCATAAATAGTGTATCGTCATAAAATTTCTTTTAAATTTTAGATAAATACTCAACTTTCAAGACTATTACGTTACTCTCATAAATGTTCTATTAATGTATTACAGAGTTCAAAATGAGCAATTTTTTGTCCTTATTATTTTAGGTGTAGCTAAAAACTGTTTAAATTAACAATTTCATCTTGTATCCAATTATTTCGTGTACTAATTTACTTCCCCTATTCAATTTTGAACTATTGCATCAAATATTTTCATGCTCATTAAAAAGTGTAGTTTAATAATTTATCACTATCACATAAGTAGACTGTTTGAATTATCATGTAAATTTTGTGCATCCTTCATAATGAAAAATAATTATAATTTAAATTACATATTTAAAATGAAAAAAAAAATGAAAAAATTTAATTAGAAATTTAATTCAGGATGGAAGTAGTATACTTATCAATAATATGTTTTAGATGTTATATTACTTAGAAAATAATTACAAATATTAGAGACTTAATTAATAATCTTATATAATAGAAATAATATTAAAATAACTTTAAATTACATATTTAAAATGACAAATTTTTTTAAAAAAATAGAAAAATCATTAATTTGGGTGGAAGTAGTAACTTGTTAATAATATATTTTTAGATGTTATATTACATTAGAAAATAATAACAAATGATAAAGACTTAATTAGTAATATAATAGAAATAATATTAAAATAATCAAAAAGTAAAATAGAGAGGTGAATAGTAGTTCTCCAAATTTAGAGAACTACTATTCACCTTTCTATAATTGAAGAATAGAGAGTGAAATAGAGAGTGCTTGGAGAACACATTCTCTATTTTACTCTCGAAATATAGAAAATAGAGAGTAAAATGGAGATGGATTGGAGATGGTCTTAGATAGTTAATTATCATGTCACCACTTTTATTATCAAGTATGACGCTTACATGACTCCTACATGGATATATTTTTAATACAATTAAAATTTTACTTCCTATTTAATATTTTACCTTCCCTACTTAAATAAAACCGGACCCATCCAATTTGAAAACCCATTAACCCTAACTTCAGTACCTATCCTCTTGCATCACTTTAATTTATCCATAAAAAACATATATAAAGAACATACATAAAAAAAGAACTTAGATACAAAGAAAAGAATGACATTCATGTTTTATTAATCATAATTGATAGTTAATTTTATTGAAACTGTTGCAAAGCATTATAAAGTTGGTCGTACGAACAAGCAAGAGCATGGTAGTAACTAGTAACTATAGGCTTAAGTTATCGATGACCCCTTAAAATTGTCCACATAATTCACTTAGACACATCATCAACTAGGATGTGTACCTATTGAACACCTCTACCTTCTCGAATTTGAACCATCTGAACATCTTTTGCCTACATGGAATATTGTTTGTGATTCACCCAAGTAGGCGCGTGAGAGATCTTTAGTTAGACATTTTTGTGGAAAAAGTTCTTTCTTTCTTCCTCCCCTCTTTGCTGATTACTTCCTCCACTACACAAGTTCAGCGTCGTTCACCGCCGCCATTATACATCCATCTTCTTTCTCGTTTTTTCTCTGGATACTTCACTTCTACCTCCATCGTTGCTTTTTGTTTCTCCATTGCCATTCATACTTGAATTGGCGGCACCTTCATTGCCACCATGGCGACTGACATCATTATCGCCATTGAATTTGTAGAGGGCTTGAAGTTTGGAATTATTTTCTTTGTTGTTAATGATGTCTTTTGGTGTTAAATTGATGTAGATTTGTGTGAATATTGTTAGAGGATTTTCCTATTTATTTTTGCTTTGCCCACATTTTTGCTTTATATTGGTATTATTTGTGCGAATGTAAGGGTGTTGTTCAATCGAAAAAAATGATCAGCTATAGAACTCAAAAGAAATTCGACATAACTTTTCATTTTTTTCGACAATGTCCATCGAAACTGATTAATTTTCCGATGAAATTCATCTTCCCGTCAAAAATGGAACGAAGAAGACAGTTAAATTATTATTTTTTATTACTTATGGCCAACTCTACCCAACTCATAAAAAATAGCAATAAATTTTCATCCTTTTGCTTAAATTCTCTGTTGCAGATGAACCAAGAAGGTTCAAAAATATCATATTTACAGAGATGGGTTGCTGTGTTGGCGGTGGGGCACCGTAGAAGGAGAGGAGTTTTGGACTCCGATGGAATAGCATGGTATTTACAGGATTTCTTTTATAGTTTTTAACTTAAAAATAATTTTCTTTTTCTTTTACTTTATAATATATTTTAAATAAATTTTTGGACTCAAAATACCAGATGTCAATATTTAATTCGTCAAATTGTCATGTCATCGCGAGTGTATTTCACAGACTTTATACTTTTAGTTTATTGTCAAAAAAATGTTCAATTGGTTCAAATTTGAAGGGGTAGAGGTGTTCAATAGGTACAAGTCTTAGTTGAGGTGTCTAAGTGAATTATGCGGATAATTTTAAGGGGACGTCGATGACTTAAGCCCTAACTATATGTGAAGAGTCACAAGTCTTTGTGGTAAAAAAAACTACATAATCATCTTTCCCTCTCTATTCAAACTTGTGAAATCAACTAGCAATTATGATTAATAAAAGGGAAAAGGGTCAAAAATACCCCTCAACTTTGTTTTATTGGTTGACTATACCCTTACCGTTAAAATGAAGTTATTTTAGCCCCTGCCGTCTACAAACTTGTCACATGTACCCCTCAATTGGATGGAAACCCCAAATCAACAAAAATAACCCGATTTACTTAAATTAATCAATTTTAACCCAATTCAGATCCATCTAATATATGACCCGCTTTGTTCATTTTCATCTTTTTGATATAAACATCAAGGCAAAAAACAATGGAGGAAAATACATTTTTAAAGACATGAATAACATTTCCATAACCTTATGGGATTAAGTAAATACAAGAAAGCCTAAAACCTCAACTTCCCCAACTTTCCTACTTCCCAGACGATTAAACCCATCGTCGCCGTAATCACTGTTCCGGCACCATTACAAATCCCTAGCAATTCAGTCAGAAGCTTTTATGTCATAATCATGAGATGTTTCAATCGACTTATTTCTAATTCTCTGTATCACCGTTCCAGAACTATTTCCACATATCAAACACCTTATGTGCATTCACAATTCCACAGTCCAAGATTCAAAAAAATTCTGAAACCCATTTCTACAGCTTTACTAAACCGTTAATCAGTTCAAATTTCACAACATCAGCTCACGAATCAAAGTTGGCTCCATCAGGGAGAGTATCAACGATAGTTAATGAGATTTCAAATTTAACGTTGCTGGAAGTATCGGATTTAGGGCAGGTTCTAAGGAAGAGAATGGGGTATTGAAGAGATGCTTGTAATGGCATAATGATGCCCGAGACGTGAGCTGCGGAAAAGATGGAAAAGAAGGCGAAGAAGAATGTTTGATTTGAAGCTCAAGGAAGTGATGAAGATGAACAGTAGGAAGTAGGAAATAGGGAGACAGATAAATTAGGTTAAAAATGAAGATGAACATAGATGGGTTATATCATTTTATGGGTCGGATCAGATTAAAATTGGTTAATTTAAATAAATCAGGTTAATTTTATTAATTTGGGATTTTCCATCCAATTGAGGGTACATGTGACAAGTTTGGTAACGACAGGGGTAATAATAACTTCGTTTTAACGGTAAGGGCATAATCAACCAATAAAACAAAGTTAAAGAGTATTTTTGACCCTTTTCCCTTAATAAAACATGAATGCTGCTATTTTCTCTGCATTTAAGTTATTTTTCTATGTATGTTTTTTGATGGGTAAAGTGATGTGATATGATAAGTACTGAAGTACGAGTTAACTGATTTTCAAATTGGGTGGGTTGGATTTTATTTAAGCGGATCGGATAAACTATTAAATAGGAAGTAAATTTTTAATTATATTAAAAATGTATCCATATAGGAGTCATGTTGTTGGGTTCGAAAGTGATTAGGGCGTCATGCGAAAACATACAATTGCAAATCATGACATCAATAAATCATATGACAAAAAAGTTATACTAAAAATCAAAATATTATTATATGAAATTTGGCCAATTGGCCTACATATTAAAATCTAATAAAAAAAACATTAAAATTGTAGAGAGGAAATCTCTTCATAAACAAAAGTCTCTAAACGACTACATTGTGGATGATATTGTGTTCTTGATATGAGAAGATGAGTCTTCAATTTATAGAGTTCCAAACTTTTCCTCTTAGGAAAAAATAAACCAAATATGGAAGAACATTATGTTTTTCTTTTCGTAAAAATTCAAGCATTTGTGGTAATACTTTGACTTTTCTTTAAGGAAAAAATAGTACTTAAAATATGGTAAGAAAATTAGGGCAATGCCCTAACAAATATCCCTTTTTGGCTGGATTTTCTTGACAAAACTTGACCACCTTCTTCACATGCATGATAATCTTCGTTCTTCACATAGTCTTCATCAGTGCTGATTGTCATGGTTAAAAATAAAGTTTCAAGTATATAGGTTAAAATGATTTTAAAATATTTTATTTTTATTTTCAAAGATGCAGCAACAAGAATGTAGAAAATATTGTTTAAATCTCTTCTCTACATGTAGCTTGGACAAAGATCTTCTTAATCATCTAATTAGTTGCAAATTGATTCGAAACCGCGTTGAACCAATCTTGTTGAGCCATAGGATTGTTGGACCATGTGCTCTAATATCACTTGTTGGGTTCGAAATTGATTAGGGCGTCATGCAGAAACTTACAATTGCAAATCATGACATCGATAAATAAGATGAAAACAATTTATACTATAAATTAAAATATTATTATGTGGAATTTGACCAATCGACCTACATATTAAAAACTAATAAAAATATTAAAATTGTAGAGACAAAATCTCCCCATAAACAAAATTCTCTAAACGACTACATTGTCGATTCTATTGTGTTCTTGATATAAGAAGAGGAGTCTTCAATTTATAGAGTTCCAAACTTTTACTCTAAGGAAAAAATAAACCAAATATTAAAGAGAATTATGTTTTCCTTTCAGGAAAAATTCAAGCATTTATGGTAATAATTTGATTTTCCTTTATGAAAAAGATAAAACTTAAAATATGGTAAGAGAATTAAGGCAAAACTCTAACACATGTAAGCGACACGTAAGATAATAAAAGTGGTGGCATAATACTTAATTGTTCAAGGATAAATATGTGCCTAAAGTTGGATGACAAGGACAAATATATCAAAAAAGTATGATTAAGGATAAATACAACCCTTTTCTTAGAATACAAGGGCAAATATGACCGTTTTTCATAAATTATATAAGGTGGTTATGTAAAAGAGAAAAAAATGATTTTATTTATAAAATAGAAAATTATAAATGAAATAAAAATAAAAATATAATATTGAAGAAAGAATAGAAGATCCTTTTTTTGGAGTGAAAAATAAAGTTGTGGGTTGGAGTTGATTTTCTCTAAATATATAGAGATTCTTTATATTTGGAGATAAAAGTAGAGATTTGAGTTAGAGATGATCTCATACTATGCAGTTTTACCTTTCTAAAAATATTAATCAATAAATTATAAGTATTATAATCAAAACATCACTTATTCATAAAGAAAAATAGAATGCTTCAAATAATGAAATAATAAAATATTATAATTTTAAGATATCGAACAAAAACATGAAGACCAATGATAAATAAAAAAATAAAATTTGACTATCTATTTCTTTTTAATTAGCGATATTCACTCTTGCGACATTTTCAATTACTAGTAAATAAGTGATGATATAACTTGTTATTTGAATTACACATAACTTTCTTCATTTTATAAATAAAAAAATTACTAAATATCATTCACTATTTTTAGAATTATAAGGATCAAAAGATTTAACTAAAGAAT
This sequence comes from Solanum tuberosum, assembly GCF_000226075.1. Lineage (NCBI taxonomy): Eukaryota > Viridiplantae > Streptophyta > Magnoliopsida > Solanales > Solanaceae > Solanum > Solanum tuberosum. Next base: position 3,549,849 of record NW_006238931.1, on the reverse strand, counting down.
TTAACATATAATTTTTATAAGACTTGTTAGATTTCCCCAAAATATTAGACGTCAAGATATGTTTAAGATGTACAATCAAACATTTAAGACATAATTATCACAGAACTAAGAGCCCGTTTAGATTGACTTAATAAAAAGTAAATTTTAAGTCAAAATAATAAAAAGTCAAACTTAAATGATTTTTTAATCAAAACATAAAAAGTAAGAAAACTTCTACTTTTGATTTTTAACTTTTTTTTTTAAGTCAATGTAAACTTATTTTAAATTATTTTTAACTTTGCTAAACACTCACAAAAATTAAAAATAATTTAAAATTAGGTTTGACCAACTTTTAAATCAATCTAAACAGATTCTAAGAATATATTTGAATTGACTTTTAGTTTTTGACGTATATAATTTTAATTTAAAATTAAATCCTTATAAAATACTTAAAAGGGGCTTTTTAAATTAGCTAAAGCGTTTTCACAGTGCCTTTTTATAAAACCCTGATCTCTTTCTTGTCAATTTATTTATTTTCCATTAATAAATTACCCTTTTTTGTCAATTGATTGATTTTCTATTAATAAAAAAATTACCTTTTGTTGTCAATTAATTCATTTTCATGTTTTCACCGTTGTGACTAGTGTATAAGTAGGCATCCATCCACTGAGCGTTTTGTATACAATTAATTAACATGGACGCCATCAATCTCTTTCTCTATCTTTTTCTCTCTGTTTTCACCTTTTATCTCGTCCGGGGTATGGCGGTGGCTCATCTTCGCCGGCGTAAAAATCGACTCCCGCCGGGAACCCTTGGCCTGCCCTTTATCGGAGAAACCCTCCAGTTAATTTCTGCCTACAAGACGGAAAATCCTGAACCCTTCATCGATGACCGGGTTTCTAAATACGGCAACATTTTCACCACCCATGTTTTTGGTGAACCGACGGTTTTCTCCGCTGACCCGGAAACGAACCGGTTTATTTTGCAGAATGAAGGCCGGCTTTTTGAGTCCAGCTATCCCGGTTCGATACAGAATTTGCTTGGGAGGTACTCTCTGTTGCTTATGAGAGGAACTCTACACAAAAGAATGCATTCATTAACTATGAGTTTTGCTAATTCTTCCATCCTTAAAGACCATCTGTTGGCCGATATAGATCGGTTGGTTAGGCTTAATTTGGATTCCTGGACCGGCCGGGTTTTCCTTATGGACGAGGCTAAAAAGGTAATAATTGAGTAATTTCTTTATTTTTTTCAATTCGGCGCAAAAGGGAGTGTTGAGTTTTGATGGATTAGAGAATAAGAAATTCATAGATGAGTCAGATTTCCAAGGTTTGTGGTGGGGTATCATAACTTAAGTGCATTTTTCCAAATTAATTAATGGAGACATAGAGTATTATTATGTATTGGTAATAAGTAGAGATGGTTGTAATTATGATGATAACACATGTGACATGTCCATAGAAAAAAGAATGTGATGTTATCATGGCTTTTTTTTGTCGAAAATGTAATTCAGTTTTAACATGATGATGGATGTGCAGATAACGTTTAATCTAACAGTGAAGCAGCTGATGAGTTTTGATCCATGTGAGTGGACTGAAAATCTGATGAAAGAGTATATGCTTGTTATTGAAGGTTTCTTCAGTATTCCTTTGCCTATTTTCTCATCCACCTACCGCAAGGCCATTCAAGTATGTATATAATTTAGTTCTATCCAATAAACTTAGCTTGGTTGTTATGAATAATCATATATAGATTATTTGTATTTCAGGCGAGAACTAAAGTAGCGGAGGCGTTGGGATTAGTAGTGAGAGATAGGAGGAAAGAGAGAGAAGGAGGAGAGAGAAAGAATGATATGTTGGAGTCGTTGTTTGAAGGAGATGGCGCCGCCGGAGTTGAAGGAGGAGGATTTTCCGATGAGGAAATTGTTGATTTTATACTGGCGTTGCTTGTTGCTGGCTATGAAACCACCTCTACCATCATGACCCTTGCTGTCAAATTCCTCACTGAGACACCCCATGCTCTCTCACAACTTAAGGTCGGTCCCATTCTAATCTTCTTTATTATTTATATTTATATGACTTTTTTTTTTTTAGTCACATTTCTACTTCAAATAATTTGCCATTTTATCTTCGATGAAACCGAGAAAAATAGTATCTTTTGAATAAGATTTCGTGCAGTTAAAATTGAATCGGAGAGAGTACCTAAGTACTTCATTCCTTGTATATTTAATTTAAGGGGAAAATAATATTACTCATAAAAGTACTATATTGCCACAGATGAGGTGAAAATAAATAAAGTATGTCGAAGTACTTTATTAGAATTTAATGATTTTAACTATATGATTCTTAGTATATAAGAGAATGTTGCGTAGAGAATATTATTAATTAAATGGATGATATAATTTATGTAGTGGACCCTAAAGTTGCTACCCACATGTTTGACCTGTTAGATGAATTATCTACTCATCTAAATTCTCATCCAAGCAAATAATGGAGTATCTCCACTCATTCCTTCCTTGAGCTAAATAATTTGGTATCAATTTCCACAAACTCTAATTACTAATCTAAGCAAGTATTAGTAATAGAGAATAGTGTCATTACTATTGACAATTCTGATTCATAGAGTCTTAAGTCATTTGTACAACTACAAATCAAGGAATATTTCTTCCCCAAAATTATATACTTTTCCGGCTCCTATCCATTTCTCTCTCATTGTCTTCATCTCCATTTTGTTAACTTCTTACTTGGATGGATGGATGACATATGTCCAATTTTAATATTAATGATGTAGATTTGATTAACTAAAGTTAGATCTAAACTATGGTTAGATTTATAAATATTCCCATGATTTGTTCTCAAAAGATCATCTTCATCTTTAATATCCTCTACTCCTCCCCATAAGATCAAAAGAGAATTTAGCTATATTTTTAAATCTAAAACTACAATTGTTCCGTCCTCCATTTTATGTGTCTCTTATAAAAATAAAATAAAATATGAAGTTGAGGAAATGGAGATCCGTTAGTCACCGACCCTTGATTTACGTAACCACAATACTTTATTTTTCTACACTTGAGTACTCGAGGAACAACATTCTGTAACTTTTTGTCATTTGTAAACTACTTTTGAATTCTTAAGTTTATCTCCATTTGTTTTTGGGAAGGGGAAAATGTCAAAGAGAGGGTAGCTATTTTTTTCCAGCTAGCGATCCGAATCTAGCTAGTAAATCATTCAATATATTCACTTGCTTTCAGTATTGCCCCCCAAAAAAAAAAAAATACTCGAAGGGTGATCTATTGATTTGGGTTTGAGATTTTCATGTTGGAGGTTTCAAGTTCAAAATTCTTTATCAGAAAACAAGAGGTTTGCCTTTTGGGTTGAGCTCGTCACACTGAAGCTTGTCCAGTGCGGGTCTATGCGCACCCATAAAAAATAGCCGACGATGGATTTCATAAAAAAAAATAAAAAAGAAGAAAATCTTGTATGTTAATTTTTTTTTTACAAAGAAAATGTTTAGTACGTATGTAATTTGGAATAATTAAACTTGAAAAAAAATGCATAGCATTCATAAGATGGCGTTTGTGGCCGACAAAGAAGAGAAATTGGCAATTGGTACTGAAAAAAAGGACTGTTGGATAGCCCCATGTGTCCTCACTCTTTGTTGTATCAACATCACACGTGCATCCAAGTTCACATTCAATCCCATACCCACTCTACCATTTTATAATACCCATTACTTTATTATAACTTTCTATCTATATTTTATTTATATACTTCCATTTCTATTCTTATTAAAAATAGATCTTTCTCAAGAAGATTTGTAATTAAGATACTCTTCTTTCCTGGTTTGGTAGACTCACGTCAACATGCTCAACTATTAAAATTAAATTATTTCATTAAGCGCTATGAAAAGTGTCTTTCTTTTTTTAAATAAATAATAATCACGAATATAATGTTTGTTTAGTGTGGATGACCTCTTCTATGTGATTTGCGAGCTATTGCATATGAGCGGGGAAAAACCTGTGCGCACCCAAAAAGCAGCGGCGGCAGATTTCGCTTGTAATAAAGAAATAGTACTTTCAAGTAGTAAAAGCAGTATTACTCCGTCTTTTAGATTTGTAAGTGACTACCTAGAGAAGTGCTCCCAAAACGGAAAGATTCCATAACATGGGGGTTAAACATTTCAATGTCTGTATAGAGTGTTTTCCACTATTTGTTGGTCGGAGGTGATATATATTTCATGGAATTAGTTTGAAATGTACGAAAGCTATTTAGACATTAAGATTATTAAAAAAATGTACTAAATAAAGTAGAAGAAAAATTGTTTGATTGTTGATGTTAATTTTTCTTTGGAGTATAGTTGGGGTACTAAAACTCATTTTTAGAGGCTATTGACTTTTAACCATTTTTTTAGTTTTGAAAGGGTTTGAGTTTGCAAAAAGTGCTTAAAAAGCACTTCTTAAATGTTGAAAAAGGTATAAAGAAACCAAAAGTTGGGGATTCCTAATATATGCCACTTAGAAAAAGTTAATTCAAATACCCCCTAAAATTAAGATGGATGTTTGAATTGACTTTTTAGAAATAGTGAATATAACTTGAGAGTAAAAGTTAAGATGTGGGCATGAATTAACCTATTTTAAGTAGTTTTTGATTTTTGATTTTTTTAAGTGTTCGGGAATAAAAATAAGTTCAAAATTATAAAGTTGGGCATAAAAAAGTCAAACAATTAGAAAGATACTCCGTGTCCCTAATTACTTAGCGACTTTTTCTTTTTTACTTGTCAATTTTGACAAATCAAGTAAGTACAATATTTTATCTATTATGCCCTCAATTAATTAATTTTGAAAAATGTAGAACTTCTTGAAAATTTTAATTCATCAATTTCATAACTAATAAGAGTAAAATGGTAAACTCACTATATCAATAATTGTTTCCTTAGTAGATGTGTCAATCCAAAATTGAACAAGTAATTAGGGACCGATGGAGTACTTTTTATCTTTTTCTAAACAAACACCACATATATATATTTTTAAAAAAACTTATAAATCAAGAACATTTAAACTAAGAACCCGTTTGGATTGGCTTAAAAAAAGTAACTTTTAAGTCAAACATAAAAAATCAAATTGAAATGACTTTTAAGTCAAAAAATAAAAAGTAGGGGGAGACCTACTTTTGCTTTCTGACTTATTTTAAGTTATTTTTTACCCTGCCAAACACTTCGTAACTTATTTTAAGTTATTTTTTATATTTGCCAAACATTTTCAGAAATCAAAAATTGACTTAAAAATAGATTTGATCAACTTTTAAGCCAATTCAAACGGGCTCTAAGCCTAATCCAAACATCCTCCAAGACATGTGACATATAGTAAAAAATTAGGCAGTGAAAGTAAAGGGTCTAGAATTTAGTCTAAGAAAAGCAGAAGCATAGGGTCTATATGTTTCTGTCGAATAGAGGGGAAAAAATGACCAAACTCCTGCACGCCTATGTTTGTCTTTTTGTTTTCTTTTAAAAAAATTGAGCTAAATTTTAAAAAAAAGAAAGAAATAGTATCTTTCTCTATTAAAATAAGACGGAATGACCTGGGAGACCCTTGCACTTGGCTCTGGTTGGAAGTTGGATCCTCCTACTTATCAGTTGGCACCCTTGCACTTGGCTCCGGTTGTAAGTTGGATCCTCCTACTTATCAATTTGTCAACTGAATCCCTAAATTCATCAGAACACAATATTTTAAATTACTTTGACCATTGACCGAACTTATGTGACATTGATAATGATGAGTTGGAAAATTGTGTGATTACACACGTTTACAGTTAGTAAATAAGGTATTTTACATTAAAAATATTTTAATAATAATAATAATAATCAAATTTTAAAATAAATAAATTAAACCCATCTTCCTCTACCATCCCTCTCCCACCCCACCCCTCTCTCCTCCGTCCTCCCCCCTCCCCTTCTTCTTGGAATTTCATCCACCACACCCATTCTCCTCTTCATTCTCTCCTTCATCCACTTTCTTCTCAAACCACACTTCTTTTTCACTACAAATCAGCCACCCACCCCAACTACTTAGTCTAAAGGTCTTTTAGATTTTAGCTTTTTAGGTCGTTTGGTGTGAGGGATAGAAATAAATAGTGATGGAATAAGAAAATAGTGATGAGATAAGAAAATAGTGATGGAATAAAGTTTTTGTATCTTGTTTGGTTGCCATGTTTGGGATAACTTATCCCATCATTTATATCATTGTGATGGGATAAGTTATTCCATATACATGATGGGATAAGTTATTCCAGGATAGCTTATCTTGTAATAACTTGTTTCCAACCAAACGATCCCTAAAAAAGTATTGAGATTATTATTTGTTTTTTTAGGCTTCAAAAAAGAGGTCTAAGTATGGATTAACACGAAGGATAATGGTGGATATTGAAAAATTAAACTCCATTGATAAGTTAGAGAAAGCTTGAAAAATAACAAATGGGTCTTGTGAATTTGTGAAATTAATTCAAAATTGTGATTGGGATTAGTTGAATTTATGGTGGTGAACTTGTATTTTAATTTTCAAGTCAAATGGGGAAAAATCTCATCTATTTGACATGAATTTAGTGTTTAATTTGGAATAAATATGAATAACATGCTTATTTGGAGTTTTTTTTTTTTAAAGAAAAATGCTTATCTAAAGTTTCTAGAAATTACAAAAGTGGCTTAATTGATTTTTTTTTAATTTTTAACATAAAATTAAAATGACATGGAATTCCACGTGTAAGCAATTATTCTTCACACACACTAGTCAGATGGAAAAAGGGTTTAAAATATTACATTCTAATGAGTTTAAGGGTTTAGTAGGCAAATTGATAAGTAGGAGGATCGAACTTACAAACGGAGCCAAATACAAGGGTCTCCCAGGTCATTCCGCCTTAAAATAACTAATTCAAACTTTTTATTTTATCTTTCATGAGAACTTTTTATTACCACACTAATATCATGACATGTTTTAAATTATAAGCTTCAAAACTCTTATATAACTTGGTATATTCCGAAGTTTGTTTTCTTCTTAATTAGATTTTGTGTAGTTAAAATATGCATGTATTAATTGGCACGGAGAAATTCTCCCACTTATTTTTACTTGTCCCTTATACAGAACAATTTTTTTTAATTTGTTCATTTTAGTAAATCAAGAGAGATTTTATTATTTGAGTTACTACCATTCCCCTTGGTTTCGATTTGTTTGTTCATTTCAAAATGAATGTTTTTTTGACAACTTGTTAATTTCAACTTTCCTGGTTAGGTTCACAAGATTAAACGACATTTTTAGTATATTCTACACATTTTTTTTAATTTAAGACCTCAATATTTAAATATTTTAATTTCTTAAATTTCATATCAAGCCAAAATCAACAAACAAACTAACAAAAGAGTACATAAACTACTACTATTTGTCAAACTTAGATTTTCGAAGTAAAATTAATAAACATGAGTGAAATAAAAAAGAAATGAGGAGTAATAAATAAATGGTTGAAAAAAGGGGAAGACTTTAGGAAAATGGTGTGGCTGATCTGGGATTAGAAGTCAGAAAAAAGTAAAAGAGCTAAATTTCTAAGGAGGGTTGAAAGTTGAGACTATGTCTGCTCTGATTTAATGACATTTTTAACTTTTGTTTTCTTACTCCTTCATCCCAATGACTTTGTTTTTTCTTCTTTTCCCTGTCCTGTCCTATACTATACACATACACCCAACTTCATTTCTTTATGTTATTTGACGTTTTTAATGTTTTCATTTCATTCAAATAATTAAGAAGAGATTATTTTTTCCTAACCTTACCCTTATTTATTCAAGTGAGTTTTTTTCACCTAACTACACATTATGCCAATTTAGAAAGATGCATATTTTGATTGAGGGTAATTTAGTGAAAACAATTGTTAGAAAATTGATCAATTTTATTTTTTTAGTTTTTTAACACTTAGTTTGTGTAATCGAGTCTATTACATGCGAGCTGACTGGATGAGAAAAGGGCTTTAATAATTGTGTTCTGGGTTTAAGGATTTAGTTGGCAAAGTGATGAGTATGTGGGTTCAATTGACAAACGTAGCCAGATCATTCCGACAGAGGGTGTGACTGGTTCTTTGTTGCTTTATGTAATTCTAATTTTGGTTGGGTAATTTAGCGTTCACTAGCTTACTTGTTTGCATTATTCATAATAGATTTTGTACGCTTCTTAAGAAATAACAAATGAAATGCATGTTTTTATCATAATACCTAAATTAGTTGGTGTATAGTCTCAAAAATTGATTTGGGAATGAATAATGGTGTGTGTTCTCTTCATATGTTAAAATGGGACAATTAAGAACGAACAGAAGAGTATTATAATTTATTCAAACAATCTACTCCTGGCAAATTTGAGTTGACACAGGAAAAGATCATTATTGATCATGAGATTGGATCATATTGTCTATAGAGGAAAATATCATTTTAATAGAATCATTAGCCAAGAATTATACATATTAAAGAATCATTAGCCAGGAAGTCGGCGAAAATGAATTATTGATTATAATTATAATTGAACGTGTTTTGGCAGGAAGAGCACGAGGAGATCAGGTTAAGAAAAGGTGAAGTTGAATCTTTACAATGGGAAGATTACAAGTCAATGCCCTTCACTCAATGTGTAAGTGCATTACTTCAACAAACTCAAGCTCAACTTACACATTATAATCTATTATGCTCTCATGCCATCAGTTTGTCTATGATTTCATCTTCAGGTTGTTAATGAAACTCTGCGAATCGCTAACATAATTAGCGGAGTGTTCAGGAGAGCCATGACTGACATAAATATCAAAGGTAAGTTGTCATTACCTTATTTGTGGTTTAAGGGAAGATTTCTCTACAAATAAAGAATTTTGTGGCAATAATATAATATGGTATTTATAACCAACACACTATACAAATGTCGCTAAAGGCTTTAGCGACTCTAGATGCAATAAATGACATTAACTCAATTGTTGCTAAAAGGAAAATCTATTGCCACTAAATGTTGTAGTGTTTCTCTCTCGATATGTGTATAACATGACACTTCCAATATGGAATACAATACTTTGAACTTACATGTGAAGAGTAAAATCCGTATCAGTTCATAGCATGTTCTCGTTTATGTCATTAGTTTGGGGAATATGATTAGTTCTATTACTATATTTGGCACTAAAACAGTTGAAGTTTATGATTTTCTTTCAGGTTATACCATTCCCAAAGGTTGGAAGGTTTTTGCTTCTTTCCGAGCTGTTCATCTAGACCATGAACATTTCAAAGATGCGCGTACATTTGATCCATGGAGGTGGCAGGTGCTTTAATATATCCATCTCACTCTATTCCATATAAAATCTGAATACAAATGTTGACTCACGGGAATAAATATTTATCAAAATCTGTGAACGTACAGAGTAGTGCAGGACCGACAAGCTCACCTAACGTATTCACACCATTTGGTGGGGGACCTCGTCGCTGTCCTGGTTACGAGCTTGCTAGAGTGGAACTCTCTGTTTTCCTACACCACTTGGTGACTCGTTTTAGGTATGCTATGTAGATTTCATTTTCCACATACGCAATACTATGATTAGTGTAGAACACTTATATTGGTGGTGATTGCAGTTGGGTTCCGGCTGAGGCAGATAAGTTAATTTTCTTCCCAACGACAAGGATGCAGAAGCGATATCCAATTAACGTCCAACATCGAAGCTTGTTTGAGCAGAGAGAAGAAGAGAGTGGTTTGTGAGATTGTAGAATGCAGAGTGGAGGTGTATGAAAGGGGTAAAATAAGACAATAGTATATAGGTGTAGCATATACATAGAAAATTAAATTATTTTGTAGTGAATTGAGCAGAGATCACATTCCTCTGATCTGCAGGGGGAATCAGGAAGATTTTATTCTGAGCAAGTGCTTATTATATAATAGTAATGCAAAGCTTTTAATGTATGTTAATTAGCATGGTTAAAGATGTAATTGCCTTCGAAACTCCAATGTGAGCTCCAGACACCGGGTGAGAAACCAAAAAAACTGTAAGGCCAACTAACATTATTAATATGCTCTATTTAGTATTTTATTCTTTTATACATCCCTTCAAACGACGCCTAAGAGGTATGTGTATTTGGGGAAAATTCTCAATCATTTACATCAAGGAATAGACTTTGTATCTAGTAGTCAAATTTAATTACAATTTCCTTGCATCATATCATCGACTACATTAAGGAATAGACTTTGTAACTCAGTTATATGTTACTAAATCACTTTGGTGACTGGCGAGAGTAGGGAAGGCAATGGGGGAGGGCGGGGCAGGGCACACCCTTAATAGGGCAGGGCAGGGCAAGTTGTTATTTTAGAAAAAATTTAATGGGTTAGGGTATGGCAGGGCAAGGTCTGAAAATGGAGGATGAGATAGCTAGAGCAGAAGAATCGGTGAAGAAAGTTGAAAAAACCTCAACGATTTGGGGACTTTTCGGCTCCTAAGACTGTGATTCTGCAGCTTAAAGTACTAGTTGGATTTTTTTTTTTCCATTTCTTGGTTTCATTAAGAGGGTTTATCTTTATGGTTGCTTTACAGTTTTTTTGCACAGTTAGCTTTATGTTATTTTCATGTTTGAAGCAACTTTATTTTTAGTTGTAACCTTTGCATCTTCTTGATGCCTTTCTAATGCAATTTAATTACTTCACCAAAAAATAAAATAAAATTATATAGTCACAGTCACTTGAAATTAATGGAGTAGTATTTTTGGAATTTTGTTGTTTGTAATTTAGTGAATAATTAATAGTTGTAATTCAAGGTGTGATTTGATATTTTTCGACGTTCCAATTGTGACAGAATAATAAATCTGCTACCTGCACAAAAAGAATACCAAAATTTCAAGTTTACTCCTTCAATTCCTACCAGCACTTACCAATATTCAATTTTCTCAGATTTATGAAGGTTGATACAGCTAAAAACTCACGTATCTTGATGGGTTTGGGGTCTTGCACTGTTATTGTAATGGGGCGGGGAGGGGCAGGGCGGGGCAGGTTGATTTTAAAAAAAATACTAAACGGGGTAGGGTAGGGCAGGCCAAAATGTTAATAGGTCAAGGCTTACCCCCCCCCCCCCCCCCCCCCCCCTCTCCCCCCCCACCCCACCCCCTCTCTCCCTAGGGAAGGCAATAGATTGAGACGGGACGGGTTGAATTTAATCGATAAAAAAATCAACCTGTTCTGCCCTGCATAACAATTTTTTTAAATTTTAATTTGCTCCACTCCATCTCATAAAAACGCGTCTCACCCGCTCCACTTAAGATTTTCTCTCTATTCATTTTGTTAATTAGTTAAAATACATAATATTAAGTTATAATGCTCGTGTTATTGCCTTGTTAATGTTACTAACTGTAAAAAAAATTCAACTACTAAATTATTCAAGTGACTTATTTGAAAAAAATGATTCTAATGACATTTCCTAATTGCTTGTCTAATCTCTTAAAATTAAGTAATTGCTTATCTTTAATTAATAATATCATCCATTTGTATTCTATTTATCACTTAAGTAATACTACGCTTAGGGGTGTTCACGGGTTGGTTTGGGTCGGTTATTGGTAAAAATCAAAACCAAACCAACTTAATCGGTTTTAAAATTATCAAAACCAAACCAAACCAAATATAATATACATTTATCGGTTTGATTGTTTTCGGTTTTGGTTTGGTTTGGTTATTCGGTTATTAACCATACATAAAAATAAAAGAAACAATTCATTCAAAACGTGAAAAAAGTGACAACAATCCATTCAAAACGAAAAATAGTTAGAATGACTTAAATTACT
>NW_006238931.1:3503764-3537891 GCF_000226075.1 Solanum tuberosum | reverse complement strand
TATACATGAAACCAATAAGAAAAATGTTCTCACCTTGATATTTTTTCTTTCATAAGTAAATTATAAATAATTTTTGATGAAACATATATAAAATCTTTAAAATTGTTTATGAATATAATATATTATGTATGTATAATAATAAAATTTATGTATATAACTTGTTGGTTCGGTTCGGTTATTTCTTCGATTTTTTTCGAACAAAACCATAACCAAACCAATGACTATCGGTTCTTAACAATCTAAAACAAAACCAAACCAAAACCCAAATTAAATCGGTTTGGTTTAGTTTGGTTTTTTGGTTTGGATCAGTTTTTATCCAAACCATGAACACCCCTAACTGCGCTTTTGATCCCAACATATGAATAAAGCCGTATGGCCAGTTCGATGAAGAAGATAATTTTTTTAATTTTTTTTTGCGTTTCTTGACTAACTGAATCACATTGGCATAAATAATTAAACATATTCGAACACAAATTATAAAATATCAATTAAACTCTAAGCTTATGCTTTTCTGGACTAAAGAGAGACACAAAAATAAAAAATAAAAATGATAAATGACTTGGGTTCTTTCAAATCCATCCTCGCCCCGCACCCGCATTGGGCTTAGAAAATTTAGTTTTAACTCATCCCACCCCACCCAGCCAACCCTGCATGAGTTCGGAACCTATTTGAGCCATAAAAAGATAAAATTGTCCCAAATAAGTCATGATTTTAAAAAGTAACTAAAATAAGCTTAGTGTAGATTTTTATTCCGTTTTACCCAAAATATAAACGATAGACGTTAGTCCGTTAACGTCTATATTTTAACATAAAATTGATTTTTTTCACTTTATAAAGTGTAAATTTTCCTTACACTATATAAAATGTAAATTTTTCTTACACTTTTTAAGTGTAAGTTTTTCTTTCACTTTTTAAAGTGGAAGAAAAAAAAATTTGTTTTACAAAAAAGGATATTTTTTTCTGTTTGACATTAAATTGTGTCTCTTTATGTAGTTTTTACAGTGTTTGTCATACAATTATATTGATTTAACATATCATAAAAATAATAAAAAATTATTACATTATATATTTTTATTTTGTTTAATCTCAAAATTCCTTCAAGCTCTATTTAAGGATGCTCAAACATAACACCTTCAATATCTTTAATATTCTATTCTTCTTCATTTCAATCACAAAAAAGTCTTTTGAACCAAAAGTTAGAATTCCAATTTATTGGGATGGTGAAATTATGCATGACAGAAATACCGTTCATTATAATTGTCCTCTCAAACACAACGCTAAGTATTCACTTAATGTCTAATATGAAAAATTTCTTTCATCAATTTATAAAAAAATGGGTATAAATAGAATTGATTATAATTTGATTATACTTGAAATATACCCTACTTTATTTTTTATCACAATGTCAAGTAAATTTTGGAGAGCGGATTATCTATTATGACGAATCGTTGACAGACTTTTGGAGGGTTCCAAACGACTACATAGATCAAATCAAGTTAACAATGTTGGAAATCTTTGTTAAGAAGGAGCCTAAGACTAGTCAACGACGTTCTCTTTATCGCTCGATGTTCATCCCAATTAGAAAATCGTAATAGCCATGATAGATTCCCCATAACTCAATACAATGATTTCCTAACTGCCCATTATCAAAATATTGTTACCGATCGACATGATTTTGATTTTAGCGAAACTATTAATGAAAGTAATTAGTAATGCTTAATAATTATACTTTGATTATTATTTGTTGATTTTGCCTATTTTATTTGTAAATTTATATGATTTTTTTTTTTGCTGCTTCTACCTTTTAGAGGGAGAAAGTGGTAAGAATATGGAGTTTCCTGAAGAGATTAATAAAATCTCAGAAAAGTATGCTAGGAAACCGGTTCAAAGGATGTACTACTATCCTAGACCTACTCCCCAATATGTGCTCCTTGAAGAGCATGAACATATTATAACTAATAGTTATAATGGGAGAGAAATCTATGAATGAAACATAGTTGGGTTTACAGATAGACAGATCTATACGACCGTACATAGAATGCTTATGTACAATACTATCTGTAAGACGAACAAAAATAGTGATAAAACTATTGCTGATATGATAACAACGGGATTTACCGGCCAATTAAAAGGTTGGTGGGATAACTATCTCAATCAGGAGCAAAGAGATAAAATTTTCTTAGCAGTCAAACAAGAAGATCAAGGATTGACTCAAAACGCTGTCTATACTTTGGTTCTTAATATTATAGAATATTTTTCAGGAAGATGGTCTGATAATAGCGAAACCATCAGGACCTTACTCCAGAATATCAGATGTAAGACTCTTACATCATTCAGATTCTATAAGGACGTTTGAAGCAATATTTGCTGCTATTAGTTGTTTGTTTCCTAGCTGAGTGAGGATATGACCCCCTCTTGATGTGCTGCGTCCCCTTTCCTTCCTTGAAGGTGGAGGCCATGAAGGTCTCATCCTGAAAAGAAGAACAACAATTAGTCCAAATATTCTCTAGTCAGAAAATCAGACAAATTATTATCTGAACCCTTCTTATAATGAATCTCAAAATCAAAAGGTGCAAGTAACGCTTGCCACCTAGCAAACATCTGTTTAGAAACATCATGTTTACAATCTTTATTAAACATAAACTTAGCCGCTTGGCAATCAGTTTTCATAAGAAACTTTTGATTATAAAGTTCTACTTGAAATTTGAGAACACTTTTCACTATAGCCAAAAATTCTTTAGCTATAGTGGCATAATTATTTTGAGCTGCGTTCCATTTTCTTGAATTGAATTGGACGATATAATGTCATTTATTATCAGGCAATATTGCATCAATACTCGACCGTATCCTATATCTGAAGCATCTATCTCAACCGTCTTTTCCCAATTTGAATTGGCTAGAGTGAGACAAGCTTTATTTGACTAGTAGCAGCAAATATTGCTTCTACTAGTGATAGCGGTCTTAATATGAACCATCCTATGTATAAGGAATTCCTGGATTTTATGAAATCTAAAAAGGAAACGGATAATACTCCTCCAACTTATTCCACAGTTCTAGCGGATAAAGAAAGAACAGAAGTGTTTGATTTAAATGATAATAAGGAAGTTATACTCCGTTTAGAAAATAGTGATTTACGCTGGAAACATGGTCCATGGCAATTAATGGCCAGATATTTAGATTCAGTTTATTATACTACAACCACATATAAATACAGGATGCATTTTGAGATGATACTCTCAGCTACAGGGTCAGGTGAATTCCAACATTTTTACCCTTCTAATACAAGAAAAGTTTATAACTTTTCGAAGATAATATAAAGAGGGTTCTCACTCCGGAGGAATGAGGAATGAGCCCCTTAAAAGAAAGGGATTATATCCATCCTGAACAGAAAATTGTAGTAAAATACAATTACTGGGATTATGTTGACAGCTTTAATAAAGCTCTATTATATGAGAATGCTAATAAGAAACATTCATGGTTTATAAAGATTTGTTCAAATGTCTTTACTCAGCCAATCCCAAATTGATTTTGTAAATGGTGGACTTTATATGGTCCTTCAATAAAGATTCTACCGGAACAATACAAGAGTTTATATTCAGAATGGATAGACATATCCCCCAAGCTTAAATGGAGCAAGATAATATCTTCTTCAAAGGGATGTCTGTTATGTACCTTTTTTTTTATTTTATAGAATTTTCTTTTCCATGGATTATGAAATGGAATGTAGAAGTTCATAATACTTCTGAAGGATTCCCATGCCTACAACGAACTTTCTATACAAAGTTTTGGAGCAAGCTGATTAGCAAAGATCTTGAAGGCAAGGTTCATGGCCTGGAAATTCTGGACTTAATAAATGATTCGATTAATAAATATCATGTCCAGGAAATATCAAAACCACAAAAAGATATTCTTAGCCCATTTATTCTCTAGTCAGAAAATCAGGCAAACTATTATCTGAAACCCTTCTTATAATGAATCTCAAAATAAAAAAGGTGCAAGTAACGCTTGCCACCTAGCAAACATCTGTTTAGAAACATCATGTTTACAATCTTTCTTAAACATAAACTTAGCCGCTTGGCAATCAGTTTTTATAAGAAACTTTTGATTATAAAGATCTCCTTGAAATTTGAGAACACTTTTCACTATAGTCAAAATTTCTTTAGCTACAATGGCATAATTCTTTTGAGCTGCGTTCCATTTTCCTGAATCGAATTGGACGATATAATGTCGTTTATTATCAGGGTAATATTGCGTCAATACTCCACCGTATCCTATATCTGAAACATCGGTCTCAACTGTCTTTTCTCAATTTGGATTGGCTAGAGTGAGACAAGGAAGATGTTTAACCTTTTCCTTAATCCTTTTGATGGCTTCTGTATGATCATTCGACTAGGCTTTTGGATTGTTCTTAAGCCTGTCGTATAGGATAGCCGTATCAATAGCTAAATCTTTTATAAGCGGAGCAACTAATTAAGGCTTCCAAGAAATCTCTGCAATTGAGTCTTATTAGTAATGACATCAAGGAATTTAGAAGCAAATTCAATACTCCTATTAATAGGACAAATATTTCCTTTCTCACTATAATGACCCAAAAATCTTACCTTGGTCTGAAATAAAGCCATTTTAGGGGCAGATAAGACCAAGCCATTCTGAATGATTATCCTCTTGAATAAATCAAGATGTCGAAAATGGGTTTCTATATTTTTTGAAAATACCAGAATATCATCTATATAAACTATAATGAAATTACTATATGGCATGAAAATATCATTCATGATTTTTTGAAATTCTGATGGAGCGTTTTTCACCAAAAGGCATAACGTTCCATTCAAACTGACCCATAGGGACATTAATTGTTGTTTTAAACCTATTAAACTCAGCTATTTGAATCTTATTATTATTACTATTACTATTATTATTATTATTACTATTATTATTATTATTATTTTGTAGCGGTTTACCTCAGCATGAGAGTATTATTACTATTACTATTATTACTATTATTATTATTACTATTATTATTATTATTATTTTGTAGCGGTTTACCTCAGCATGAGATGAATATTGCTCCAAGTTATGAACTAAATAATTATTTTGGTCAGCCCTCATACTTTGAAATGACGGAAAATGTTGGGACATCCTTAAATTTTTATGTCTTGCCTACTTTTAATGCAGATGACTATTATCGGTACGTCCAACACTGGATATTTTTTAAAGTAAGTTTATTGTATGAGGTAAACATATATAGGGAAAATATCAGGCAAGATGAACCCATTGATCCTGTGAATATCAATGATTGTGACCTTCCAAATTATGGCTCACCGTCAACTAGTGATAGTGATGATTTGTTTAATGCAGAGATATCAGGAGATATTGTTTCATTTGAGGCATCATCTAGTGATGGTGGATTTTTGACGCCCAATCGATCACCAAAACCAATGTCCATGAGTCCGTTTCACGACGAAGAATATTTTCCACTACCGACTCAATAATTAGTAGTCACATCACCCACAATACGCATGCCTAAGTTTCGTTCTCATGAAATTTCTTATCTTGATCATCTCCCAAATGGTCCAGATATCTTTGTTGATACGCATGATGAATATAAATCACAACGTAT
This sequence comes from Solanum tuberosum, assembly GCF_000226075.1. Lineage (NCBI taxonomy): Eukaryota > Viridiplantae > Streptophyta > Magnoliopsida > Solanales > Solanaceae > Solanum > Solanum tuberosum. Next base: position 3,532,271 of record NW_006238931.1, on the reverse strand, counting down.
GTGGCGTGAACCATAAGATTTTATAAATAGTGCTATTTATATTGAAAAAAGAATGTTGTTCAATTCAAAGAAACAGTTGCAAAGAGCAGTTAAGCTTCTACATTTAAAGAGAATGAGGGAGTACTCTACTATTAAATCGACAATGGAACATACATTGAAGAACATACATGTGATATGGGTATGTGCTGCGAAGGACATTTCAACTTGAATGTTGAGATGATTGCTTATGTCCTTTGTACTGATATAGAAAAAACACCAAGATACTATTTTATCCTTAGATTATTTTACTTTAATAAGGAAATATTGATTTTTATTTGATAATTAATATTATTTTTAATTTTCAGGTTTCCCACCAAAGATTGTCAAACAATTGTTCTTAAAGCATATGCCATTTCAATAAGCAGAAGAAAGACCTATCTTGAATGCAAACATGCTTTTGAAAAAGTCTATGATACTTGAGAGGGTTCTTTTATCGAGTTGTCGAGGTTCATGGAAGCTTTGAAACACTTCAATCCTGGAACAATAGTTGAATGGAAAATAGAGCAGCGAGTCGATGTCGTTGATAATGTATTCAACTATGTGTTCTAGACTTTCAAACCATGCATTGACGGAACACATATCTATGTAAAGGATGATATCAAGTTGTTGATTGCAATTGCAACAGATGATAACAATTCAATATTACCTTTGGCATTTGCAATAGTTGCGAATGAGATCATAGAGACATGGACGTTGTTTTTGAATCATTTCCACTTGTACATTGTCAAGGATCGTAGAGGCGTAACATTTATATCAAATAGACATCACATAATACATTTATCCGTATATAATTCTCTAAATTGGCGAGCCCCATTTGAATTTCATCGCTTTTGTTTAAGACATTTGAATGCCGTTTTTTTTAAAAAAAAGTTCAAAAAATACCCCTTTGAACAACCTTTTATGGATAGCTGTAATTGCAAATCACACTCAGATTTTTTTTTTAAAAAAAATGGAGATGATCAAGGAAATTAACGTGAAAGAATATGCGTGGTTAATGAAGAACGATCTTGACAAATGAACATTGCACAAGGATGGAGATAGGAGATGGGCTTGCTGACAACAAACAGTTCTGAGTCATTCAATGGACTGCTTAAATTAGCCAGGGACCTACCAGTTACTGCAATTGTGAGACTTACATATAATTAGATTGTGAAGCGGTTTGTTATAAGATCAAAATTTGCCAATCAACTAGTACAATAAAAGTAACAAAAACCATTCAAGATCTTTGAGGATAATTGTAAAAAGTCACAACGTCACCAGTGGCGAACCTAAAACTTTTATCAAGCAGGTTCAATAAATGAAGAAAAAAATCATAAAAAGCTAAAATAACTAAATTTTATTAATTAAGTTTAACAAAAATATAATTATTACTTAAATAATATATATATTTTTAAACAAATAATTTAATCCAAAAAATGAGGCTAAGCACAAGAAAATAGGTTATTTACTCCTAGTTTACATAGTAAAAGCGTTTCATTCATAAAGTTAGTTTTGTGTGTTGTTGACTTGTTCCGAACTCATGTCCTCCTCTTACAAAAACGAACACTCTTAACCGCTGGATCAAGACTATCATTTGTTTAAGGGGATCAAAATTTTATTTACACTAATAATTTTTCGAAGACATACCAAATATACCTATATATATTGTGTAATTGTTTTTATGAAGTGGGTTCAAATGAACCCTCATGACCCAACATAGGTCCGTTCCTGAGCGTCACACTCTCATCAACTATCACCAACAAATGGAAAACATATTTGAGGTGAAGACACATATGCACCATGGCAGTAGTGGTAATAAGCACATTGTAAATGCATCGCAAGAAATGTCAATGTGGTAAATGACAATCATACCATATTTTGTGTTCTCAAGCAAATTGGATATCAAGCATGAGAGAATATGGCATCAGAATTCAGCGTGTGTAGCTACAAAAAATGTCTACTCTGGATAATTCAATTCACTCAGCGGTGAAACGTACAAGAAAAGTGCAGATTACTTGGAGATTTTTCTAGGGATTGTATACGAAAATTCGCAGGAAATATTCCTGCGGATTTTCCTACCAAAATGAATCCGATAGTAAAACCTTCGTAGGTAATTATTTTCTGCGAATTTTAAAATCCCCAATTAATTTACCTAGGGATTTATATTTCACAGGTAAATTACTTGCGATTTTTCTTGCAAAAAATATTTAAAATATCCCAATTTTTTTTGGTAAAAATTAACAAAATAGGAATTTTCTTACCATTTTTTCACATGTAAAGCCGCATGAAAATATTCTAATAATTTTTTTAGAAAATTTCTTTTAAGCAAACATTAATTATTATCTCCTAATTAATCATTTAGTTTATTTTAACTCATACGCCTCTTCTTCTTGGTTAACTATATTTAATAGTGTATCATTGTCCACCTCTTCTTGATTACCTATATTTAATACCAATGTCCCCACCCATATTAAATTGTTAACTTAAACCGAACCCACTACCCAGTGCCCACCCCATACATAATTGCTCAATTCTCCCAATGTTCTAAGTCTTAACATTATATATACTAAATTCTTATGCTCTTCCATCGATGTGGTACAAGAAGTACCAAAGACATTACACTAATTTTTGGTGATCTTCTCCGATTTAATTAATTTTTAAAGCTAAATTTAATTAAATTAATTGAATATTAAAAATACAATTTTAATATTCATAAATTATACAAAAAGAACTATAAAGTCATCTCATATTAATATGGTGATGAAATATATCTTAAAATATTGGCTAAAGTTCATGTGATTGAACTCTTAAAAAATGAAACATGAAAATTATTTATATATTTAAAATAAATCATTACCACACAACATATCATGAAATTTTTGTGCCTACACTTTCTATGAGATAGTATCCATAACTAAGATATTAAACACATGCAAAATTTAAATTATTCGTACAAAGTTCTTATAAATAAATAATTAAAAATATAAATATGTTTATAAGTTTAATGTACAAGGAAGTTATAATCAATAATTAATAGTATATCCTATTAGGTATGTGTGGTATTTATAATTTAAATTTATTTTTTAATAATTATATGTTAAAATAATTAATTATATATTTTGAAATAAATATCATTTAATAATTTACTATAGAGAAATTATTTCATTTTTAATGCTTGTAAAAAATTAATATATCAATTGGATACAGGATATACAAGTAAATATTATTTATTTTTCATTTTATATAATTCTATCAACGAGAGAATAATTAAACTTCACATTAATAAGATATATAATTGAATTTTTTTCTACTTAAAAATAGTTCTTAACTTATTCAATAATACACAATTTACTATAAAATAATATTAAATCAAAATTAATTATAATTATAATAGTTATTTTTCCAACGTTATTTTTCCAACGGAAAAATAACTAGCCATATAATTTCAAGGGATAAGGGTCTGAAAAATACCCCAACTTTGGTCGGATTTTGCTGTTGCGATACTAAACTTTCATGAGGACCTATTACCTCCCTAGACTATTTAATACCGTATTTTTTACCCCCTGAACTATTTAATAGTGTATTTTAAAGGTCTATATGTGTCCACGTGGACACATTACTATTTATAATTTTGCATTATTTTTTATCTCCACGTGGGGAAATATATATATTTAAAATATGGTATTAAATAGTCTAGGGAGGTAATAGGTCCTCATGAAAGTTTAGTATCGCAACAGCAAATCCGACCAAAGTTGGGGTATTTTTCAGACCCTTATCCCTAATTTCAATACTTTGTATCTTTCAAATTAAAATAAATAAATAAGAAAATGGTATCTATGGTTTTGGTGAGATTAAATATTAATTATATAATAGTTAAACATATTGATCTTGACATTTGTGGTGATGTTCCAACATATTATTAAATTGATATTATTGTATAATAATTTATTTAACCTAAAAGTATAGTAACTATTTAACAATAAAATTTATTCTAGTGTCATTGCCATTTTTTATATTATTATAATTTTTAATTTTGATAAAATTATATTTAAGAAATATTTCCCGAGGACTCCAAATTTTAAAACTTTCTTATATATCAAGAAAAAAATCAATTAAATTATATTTTTAAAAATCAAGTATGCATAGTTCCAAGTAAATCCTTCAAAAAATCATCAACCAACTATGAAAACTATACTTGCAGATTATTTTCCCTAAATAATTCCAAGGTAATAATTTTACAAAAATGGCGCCAAATTTACTTACCAATTTTTCAGGGAAAATATTTTTCGCATGTAAAACAATCTAGAATTTAGGAATTTCATATTTCTGCATGAAAATTCGTAGGAAATTTCTGCGGAAATAATCCCCAAATAAAATACGCAGGTAATTTATAGTTTTCTAGTTGTGGTATTGACCCGATAGTCCCTTTACTAAGATAGTAAACAAAAAATATTTACACAAAGTGGGAGTAAATAAAATCGTTCGTATACATAATGAAATATATGTTCCCGCAATTATACTCACTCGCAAGTGCTTAACGTGCAAACAAATAGAGACCATGATAGACACAATTGTCCTTCACGTGCTCGAAACACCTTATATGTGTTAATTTATTCTTGTATCAATTTATATATAACTTCTAATTCATACTTTTGATCATCCTTGAGTCATTTTTGTCACGCCCGAGGCTACCTCCAGGACGTTGACACGGGACCTAGGATCACGAGTGACTCCAAGCTAACCCTACTGGCATATCATAAGCATACTAAGATAACTGAAATGAGATAATTCTGTGCGGAAACTTAAAATATGATATAAAGGGAAAATGATGAGGAATACCCATTCTAAATCTGGATATATAAAACTGAGTTTAACGACAACTGAAAGATCAAACTCAAATAATACTAAATCTAACTATGTCTGAATAAAAGCCTCTAACTGACTAGAGCTGCTGGGACATGCCCCCAACTAACTTCTAGGAAAACTGAAACTAAAACAGGAATGACTGAAGAAAAGACATGTAAATCATTCTCGAAGAATGAGGACTCACCACTGATACTGCTGAACTGGAGATCAGAGACGAATCTATGCGTGATCTGAATGTTGAGGACCTGATTTGGATTAATCTAACAGCTAAATCACAGCAATAATCTGAAGTTCTAGAAACCCTAGGTCTAAACATGATAAAGGAAATCAAGAATCTGACTGAATTCTAGGGACCTAATGGGAGAAAGGAACCCACTAGTGAAATCCCACATACGTGGTGACACATTTCACGAAGAAATCCTTTGATTTTGGGGATCGAACTGGAGGAAACCTTACTGCGTTCTTGGAGAGGGTTGGTCGACTCTTTCTCCTTCTTTTCGTTCAACTTGATGAATTTTTGGAGAATGAGTTGACTAGGGTAAGTTCTAATTAAGTTACTAGGCTAAAAGTGACTAAAATGACGTAATTGAGGAGTTAAACGACGTAGTTTAAGGGTCCAACGCATAGGGAAAATACCAAACGACTCCTGACTTAAATGTTGTCGGGGCCACCGATGGAGCTAACCGATGGACCGTCGATGGACTTACGGTCCGTCCTGGTCAACCGTCGTTTGGCTTTAGAGAGGGGGTTCTGGGGTCTCGATCCACGGACCAGGACCACGGCCCGTGGTTTGACCTACGATTCGTAGGTCCGGCTATGGATCGACCTTTAGAATAATTTTCTAGGTTTTCTGGGGAGGGGTTGCAGGTGGCCAACCACGGACCCCACCCACGTTCCGTCGATGGTGCCTGTTGGTGGCACCTGTAACTTCTGAACTCTGCATTCTGGTCTGTTTAGGATACGGGGTGTTACATTATCTCTCCCTTGGGAACATTTTTCCTCGAATGAAGACTAAACTAGCTGAAAAAGGAGGGAAAGAGCTGCAAACCCTACCACTAAGTACTGGAAACTGAAATCTGACTGAACTAAGTTCCAAGGACATGCAAATACTTTGAAAATACATGACTAACTGGAGGAACAAGATACTAAGACTGAAATTACGCATGAGTAACTGAAAGCCTGGATATGAACTATTACCTCAAGCTGGAATGGAATTGGAAGGAAAGAGATGAGGATACTTGGCCTTTATGGCTGCTTCTACTTCCCAAGTAGCTCCCTCTACGGACCGACTCCTCCACAATACCTTAACTGAAACGACTTCTTTATTTCTCAACCTTCGAACCTGACGATCAAGAATCTCAACTGGCACATCCTCATAAGTGAGACTATCCTTCATAGCCACACTTTCCAATGGTACTATAGATGCTGGATCACCCACACACTTCTTCAACAATGAAATGTGAAAGACCGGATGGACTGTTGCTAGTTCTACTGGGAACTCTAAGTCATAAGCCACTTTACCAACTCTTTTCAAGATCCTGTAAGGGCCTACATATCTAGGACTGAGCTTCCCTTTTTTGCCAAATCTCATCACCTCCTTCATAGGTGACACTTTCACGAAAACCCAATCATCAATTTGGAACTCCAAGTCCCTTCTCCTTAGATCTGCATCAGACTTCTAGCGACTCCGGGCTGTCTTAAGTCTATCTCTGATGAGCTGAACTTTTTCCTATAGCATCATGAACCGTATCTGGCCCTATCAAGGTTGCTTCACCTACTTCAAACCAACCAACTGGAGATCTACATCTACACCCATATAATGCCTCATAAGGGGCCATCTGAATGCTGGAATGGTAACTATTATTGTAGGCGAACTCTATAAGAGGAAGGTGATCATCCTAACTACCCTTGAAGTCGATCACACAAGCTCTCAATATGTCTTTGAAGGCTTGAATAATATGCTCTGCCTGACCATCCGTCTGTGGATGAAATGTTGTGCTGGGATTAACTTGAGTACCAAAACCTTTCTGAAATGACTTCCAGAAATGAGAGGTAAACTGAGGACCTTTATCTGAGATGATAGACAAAGGGACCTCATGCAACCTGACTATCTCATTAATGTAAAGCTTGGCGTAGTCCTCCGTCGAGTTTGTAGTCTTGACAACCAAAAAGTGAGCAGACTTAGTAACTCTGTCAACTATCACCCAAATGGAGTCATGCTGTCTGCGAGTACGAGGTAAACCTGTAATGAAGTCCATGTTTATCACTTCCCACTTCCATGTAGGAATGTTGATCTCTTGAGTCATACCCCATGGTTTCTGATGTTCTACCTTCACTTGCTGACAATTAGGGCACTTAGCCACAAAATTTGATATATCCCTCTTGATGCCATTCCACCAAAAGACTTTCTGTAGATCACGGTACATTTTAGTGGCACCTGGACGAATAAAATACTTGGAGTTACGGGATTCTGCACGAATTTGCTGTCTCAACTCACCCACCTTAGGAACACATAAAACGACCCTGATATCGAAGCACACCATCTCCCCCTTGGGAGAAAACCTCAACTCTCTGCTGATGAACTACACCCTTTGGTTGAAGCAATATAGGATCACTGTCTTATTTTTCCTTAACCTCTGCTACCAATGAAGATTCTGACCCGTTCTGAAGTTTCACACCACCATCTGATATGCTCATAAGGCAAGCTCTTAAGCGAGCAAGCCGATGAACATCTTTCGCTAGTTCTTTCCTTTCTTCCTCAACATGTGCGACACTACCCATAGGTAGTCTGCTATGAGCATCTGCTACTACATTGGCCTTATCAAGATGGTAAAGCACATTCATATCGTAGTTCTTGAGGAACTCAAGCCATCTCCTCTGGCAAAGATTCAACTCTATCTAATGAACACATACTGAAGGCTTTTATGGTCTGTGAACACATCTACATGAACACCATACAAGTAATGTCTCCAAATCTCAAGGGCAAATACTACGACTACAAGCTCGAGGTCATGAATCAAATAGTTCTTCTCATGCACCTTAAGCTGTCTAGAAGCATATGGTATAACCTTACCTTGCTGCATCAACACACAACCTAGGTGGACTCTGTATGCATCACAATAGATCACATAACCGTTTGAACCCTCTGGTAGAGTCAAAACAGGAGTTGTAGTCAACTTAGTTTTCAGTTCTGAGAAGCTCTTCTCACACTCATTTGGCCATTTGAACTTAACCTTTTTCTAAGTCAACTTAGTCAATGGGGAAGTTATGGATGAAAATCCTTCCATGAACCTTTTGTAATAATCCACTAAACCTAAGAAACTCCTGATATCTGTATGAGAGGTAGGTATGGTCCATTTCTTCACTGCCTTTTCTTTTCCTGAGAATCCACTCCGATCCTTTAACTAGACACAATATGCCCAAGGAAAGAAACTGTTTGTAACCAAAACTCGCATTTGCTGAACTTAGAGAATAACTGGAGATCTTTGAGGGTTTGGAGGACCACCCTCTAATGAGTTGCATGCTCTTTCTCATTCCTAGAGTAAATGAAGATATCATCAATAAAGATGATAATGAACAAGTCCAAATACTGCTTGAACACCCTGTTCATCAAGTCCATGAAAGCTGCAGCAGCATTGGTTAGTCGAAATGACATAACTACAAATTCATAATGACCATACCGAGTTCCGAAGGTTGTTTTTGGAATGTCACTATCTCTGACTCTGAGCTTATGATAACCGGATCTGAGGTTTATCTTCAAAAAATGACTAGCACCCTGAAGTTGGTTGAACAAGTCATCAATCTTGGGGATAGGGTACTTATTCTTGATTGAGACCTTGTTCAACAGTCGATAGTCAATGCACATCCTGAGAGACCCATCTTTATTTTTCACGAACAACACTGGTGCACCCCATGGGGAATTACTAGGTCTGATGAATCCCTTATCTAGAAGGTCTTTCAACTGCTCTTTCAACTCCTTAAGCTCAGCTGGAGCCATTATGTAAGGAGGAATAAAAATAGGCTGGGTATCTGGAAGGAGATCAATTCCAAAGACGATTTCCCTTTTGGGAGGAACTCCGAAAAAATCTTCTGGAAACACTTCTGGAAACTCATTTACTACTGGAACTGACTCAAGAGTTGGGGTTTGAGAGCTTGAATTCTTAACCCGAACTAGATGATAGAGATACCCCTTAGAGATCATCTTTCTGGCCTTAAGGTAAGAAATGAATCGACCCTTAGGAACTGAGCTACTACCCTTCCATTCTAAGATTGGCTCGTCTGGAAATTGAAAAATGAACAATCCTAGTTCTACAATTGACTGAGGCATAATAGGAATGTAACCAATCCATGCCTAGAATGATATCAAAGTCTACCATTTCTAACTCTACAAGATCTGCTGATGTGACTTTCTAAAAGATTGTGACAGGGCAATTCATGTATACACATCTAGCTATAACTGGGTCACCGACTGGAGTAGAGACTGAGAAGGGTTCTGAAAGAGTTTCTGGACTGACATCGAAGTTTACTGCTATATACGGAGTTACAAGGAAAAGAGTAGCACCTGCATCTAACAGAGCATAAACATCTAAATGAAAGACTCGCAAACGTACGAGTAACCATATCAGGAGAATCTTCCTGATCCTAGCGAGCCTAGAGAGCATACAACCTATTTTGGCGGTGACCGCCACTTGTACCAGATAAAGTAACACGCTGAGTCGGGTGACCTACTGGTGCTTCTGAAGTTGTAGACTGATACCTAGCATTATTACCTCCCTGTCCCTGTTTAGAATAAGGGCAACCCCTCTATCTGTGACTAGTCTGACCACACCCAAAACATCCATCCTTCCCTGCAAGACACTCGCCCGGATTGGTCTTACCACACTTTGGACAAGTTGGGTAGGTCCTAGTAATTGAAATACTCCCTTGAGACTTAGAGCCTGATGCCCTACCTTTATGATCCTGTCGAAACTTAGAGGATAGAACACTAGCTGATGAAGGTGCTGGGGCTAAAGACTTTTGCTGAAACTGCGAGCGATTTCCACCACCCGATTTCTGCTAAGAGTACTCATAGTTGCCTGTCCTAACCTTTTTGTAATCCTTAGCCTGTTCCCTAAGCTTATTGATGAGTCCGAGATTTGGACTCATTTAGGGCTTTATTTATAATGATTTAGTATCCTCAAATGCTTATTTTGTGCCAATAACTGATATAAAACCCTTGATCTTCAAATATATTGATTGAGGAACAAAGCTTGGACAGAAATGGGCAATAGAGACAACACGAGCAAAAATGAGAAGAGGAAAACAAGCCTGATGATCGCCGATGTCACTCGACGATATGCCAAGTTTCCACTCGGCGACTCGCCAAGTTGCCACTCTACCGCCTAAAGTTACAGAACGCTGAGGTTGGATTAGGAGTAACTTCGGTGAGCACCAGTTCCACTCGGCGTGACGCCAATTGCATCGGCTATGGTGACCAGGTTGCCCAAAGTACTGATAGAAATCTAGCTAAGTGCTGATGGGCGAGATGAAAGGAAAAAGGGCGCATCGTGGAATGAGACGGCGATCCCGATCTGGCTCGCCTAAAATTACAGTGGCGAGAGTAAGAAGAGGTGAAAAATGAAGGTGAGACAAAGGAAAATTGGTGAGTCGCCAAAGGGTCGACGAAGCCCGACTTACCTTGCCGATTGGTTCCAAACAACCACACATCAGACTTGCATAAATATATTTTTGCAAGAGAGAGAATTCATTCAGAAATGGGAGGAACAAAAGATTGAGATTAAGAACACTACCATTGTGGATTTCAAGTGATTTTTAGCAAGATTTTTCATTGGGATTTGTAATAAAGAAGATTTTAGTTAATTTTAACTTTCAAATTTCATTTACCTAGCTATGGAAAACGTGGCAGGTGTTGATTTTTTCATCTTTTCACCATGATTGGCTAAAATTCTAACCTTGGGAGTTTGGCAATGTGGCCAATTGTTGCATTCTACTAAATGGGTGTTATTGATTAGTGATTGTTGGTGTTAATCTGAAGTGGGTCTAAATTATTATGGTGGTTTAACTTCATTATTGCATTTTTGGTGCGATAGATTTAAGAGTTTTGTTCTTGCTTGAGAGAGAGTACATAACCAACATAGTAATTTGGCATCCTTAATAGTGGGTCTTGATGGTTTCAGCTTGAGAAAGTGAAACCCTAGACCCAACCTTTGTATCTAGCTCGTAAGAGTGGATTTGATGACAACATGGGTTGGTGAGATTATGGATAGTGTTGAGGTTTGAGAGAACTCAACGAAATAAGGCAATTGTTTGAGAGAAAATTGTTTTACTTATAGTCCATTCTACCCGCGACGAATTAGCATTATCGGTAATGATGTACACCCATTAAGTTTAATTCGGCAGTTGGTTAGTTGATCCCCCAAGTGTTTTCTAGTTATCTGATTGTTTCTTGTTAATAATTTGAAGTGGGTTGGTAACAACATTATTATTCATTAGAGTAATTTTTTAGTTTTTGAACTTTGAGTTTTGAGACATTTTCCCTTTAGCTTTGAAGAATTGAAGTTTTCCATTTTTGAGAAATCATAAGTAGGTCTTTGCAATTTGGACCTTTGTAAAGATGAAATCATTCGTACCCAGTTGATGGAAACACAATTTGGTAACATTTTTTATCTTTTTATGATGTCTAGCTAAAACCCCAATTCTTGGGGTGTGATTATGTGATTATGGGCTGATTTAGTTTATAGGTATCGCTAATTGTTAGTCTAAATGTTGTTGAGAAGTGATTTCAATAAGTAATTGTGGTTTAATTTAAAGAATTGTAGTTGCAAATGCAATTCTACCTTCGTGTTTTTGGCTTGCTCGAGAGAGAGGTTTTAAAACCAAGATTATTGATTGATGGTCTGTGGGTATTGGATTGTCATGGGTTCAGCTCGAGAGAGTGAATCCTAAACCCTTTTCCACACATTCAGCTTGAGAGAGTGAATTGACTAAGGCGTAGACTGTTTTTATTTTGCATGTTTGTCGATGTTCGAGAAAAATCGACTTGATTCAGGGTAAATTATTCGAGAGAAAATTTACCTCCTCTGTAGTCTAGCCTATTCACTAATTTATAGTTGTTTCCTAACAGTTGCAATTACCCATTTGTCTACATTAGCCTATAATCGAATCACATCCCAAGAACCCGTTTCATTATTGCTATTTTTGTGTTAATTGTTTGTGCTGCAGTTAATTATTAAAACCAAAACCCCATGTTATTTGACATTCGTGTCACCCGTTAATTTGAATTCTTTTTTTATTCATAAATGTCTATTCCTATGATTGACTTGAGCATATTCGTACTTGACTATTGAATCTTAAACACGTACCACTCCCTGTGGGATTCGACCCCAACTCATTTAGTTGAGTTATTATACTGACTAATGATCGTTGACACTAAGAACTGGATTAAGTGTCTTTGAAGCGTTATTAATCAAAATGGCGCCGCTGCCGGGGAGTGGTGTTGGTTAAGATTCTTTTGTTAAGTTGAATTTTGTTCTTGTTAGTTATTGTTGAATCTACTTACTTTCAGTTTTGGTTTGTGTGTTGCTTGTTTTGAACAGAGGAAATGAGTGTGAACGGAAGCAATGGAAGCCAAGTGGGCCACCAAGATGACATCGGCAACCTTAACGATGTTAATGAGCCTAATGTTAATGACCCTCATCTAATGGGTGGAATCGGTGGCATTCGCTTGCCTCCAGCTGAAGGGAATGCTGTGTTCCATATTACAAGTTGTTGCAGCTCTTGCAATTGAAAGGGTTGTTTGGTGGGTTGGCTCATGAGGATCCCCATAAGCATATTAGAAACTTTGTTGATGTTTACAGGCCATTCTCCTTCAAGAACATATCCCAAGAGTTGGTTCGATTGAGGTTGTTCCCATTTTCTTTAAGGGAGAAGTATGTAAGTGGCTGGCTGAATTTCCATGGGAATTAATCACTTCGTGGGAAGAGCTTGTCACCGCATTCCAAGTGCGATTTTTCCCTCCTTCGAAGATAGTGAATCTTTGGGATAGCATCCAAAGCTTCAAGTGTTTGGTGGGTGAGCCAATTCATGAGACTTGTCTACGATTCAACAAGTTGGTGCTGCAATACCTAACTCATGATTTGCCCGACAATGTTTTGTTGCAATATTTTTACCGAAGCCTTGATTCGGTGAATAAGGGTGTAGCTGACCAACTTTCTCCGAGAGGTTTGATGCAACAACCTTACATTATAAAAGCCCAGCTTTTGGATGGTATGACCACATTTAATCGGGCTTGGTACACCCACGAAGATCAGGTCTTCCCTCTCACATTTAAATTGACCAAGGAGCAGCTTGAGAAAGACCAAGAGAGGGATCATAACATGGTAAAGATCATGACACAACTTGACATTTTGTTCAAAAATGTCTGGGGGCTAGTGCTCGAAGTGTCAATGCTTTGGGTGTTGGGTGTGTTAATCCTGATGAGGCCAAGTTTGAAGCATTGTACAACGAAGAGGTGAATTTCCTAGCCAACTAAGGAGGTGGTTATCGTTCAAACTTCGCGAGGCAGGGTGGTAACCAAGGTTGGAGCAGGGATGAAGGTTGGACAGATCGTGATAGAGAGTGGAGGGATCATAACCCCACTTGGAAAGAGAGAGACGGGGAGAAAGATAGATATGTTCCTCCCCACGAGCGCCAAATGCCCAAGGATTCTGAGGGTGGCCGGTCTGAGGATATGTTGTCTCGTATTCTCAACGAGGTTGAGGGGTCTGACAAAATTTTGAAAGAGATGAAGGAAGATGTGTCAACCCTTAGCCAGACGGTTACCTCCCATTCCATCTCTATCAAACAGTTGGAAACCCAGATGGGTCATATCTCATCTCATTTAAACCCGAGACAACAAGGGGGGTTGCCTAGTGATACTATGGCCAACCCCAAGAATAAAGTTTGAGTGAGGACTCCCCAGACCACCACTACTCCTCCTGCTCCCGCACAGTTTGTGGTCCTAGAACCACCGGTACAGGGTCCTCTTCCCCTGTCTATGAACAGACTAAAGACTGAGGGATTGATGACCATCATATAGGAAAAGAGGTTGTCCAGTGATGGAGTTATTGACAGGTATCCGGAGATCATGAGCTGCCTGAGGTCACACAAATTCCAGCTATTCACTAAGCCCCGTGGTCCTTACATTCTAAATTGGGTCGGAGAATTCTATAGTGCCTATAGTGCCCTGGTGCCACATGGGAAGTAGCCGGTTGCCAAATTAAAGCCGGTTGACTATATGGTCGTCAGGGGTAAAATTGTGAAGTGTAGTAGCGATGCTATCAATACAGTCCTAGAATGTTCAACGAGACATAAGGATGACTGTCAATACAAGATCAGGACAAAAACATTGGAAAATATAAAGAAGTGGTTGGCTCCTCTGATATCAGACGGTACTCCCAGGTGGCTCGAGGTTGAAGAATCCATTGAGAAAAATGATCTAAACATCGCAACACGGTTCTGGTTTGGCTTCATCAGCAGTACTATCATGCCATCCCAGAATGAGTTGATTCTCCACCACGCCAAAACAACCTGTCTTGGTTGCATCAATGATGGGACACGACTGAACTTGGGGATGATTATTGCACATGAGATGCATATGAGGGCCAAGCAAAGACAAACTTCCCTTCCATTCCCGATGTTGATTACCGAGCTATGCAGACAAGCTCGGGTGCCTATAGATGAGAAGAAAGATGTGGAAGTGATTCCCACATCTTCTACTGACATCCGAAGGATTGAGGCGGAATATTTGAAGGATGAGGCAGAGAAGAAGAAGGTAGCCCCGGTGGATACCTCCCCGATTGTTGACATTCAAACACTACCTGCAGAGGCAGTATTGCCTACTCCATCCCCTGGGCCTTCAGGTACATCTAGTGTTTTCCCTTCTTCTATTCTCAGTTCCTCTACTGCTCCCTTGACTCTCAGATCTGGTACTGCTGGTGGTGGTGGCCGACCCTCGCTCACCCAACCTGCATTGCTATGGATGGGGAAGCTAACCAATTCTGCTGATAGACGCGCCTCCAGACTTGAGGCCACCATTCCTGGAATGATCGAGAGGGCTCTTGCTGATGTTGTGACACCATTGAGTTCTACTATTAATGACCTTGTGGCACATATAACGGTGTGTAAGCAAGGCCAAGGGGCCATTGAGGAGGTGACGGCCCTAAAGGCCGCTATTGTTGTATTGAGAAGAGATGTGGACCAGCTAAAGTCCATTGACATGTCGATGATTTTTGGGACAGTGGAGATCCCTGAGGTGCCAGTTGATCCAGATGTGCCTCCGGTCACCACCGAAGATGAGGTTCAAACTGAAGAGGTAGCTGCTGCTGAGTCTGAGGATGAGACCGATGAAGAGATGCGTGTTGATGATGAAGAGGGTTCTTATGAGGGTCTCACAGAGACTGAGGAGGCCATGGTAGATGCAGCTGGTACTATTGATGTGACTCTGGGAACTGATGCCCAAGCTCAGAGTGACACAACGGGCATTGATTCCCCGACAGATGGAGTGACTGTGTAGACATGACTTTTCTTTACCTCCCTCTCTATCACTTTTATTGATTTTTGGATGTGTTTATTGCATTTGAGGACAAATTACTTTTTGTTTGTGGTGGGGTGAGGTATTTCCATACCTACCTCTTGTGTTGATGATATTTTCTGTATTTATTGGGTTTTGTGCTATATATTGTGTTTTGACACTATTTTTGTGGATGTTTGAGTTTATGGCTCTTTATTTTGAATGTAAATGATTTTTGGACCCTTCCAATTTTTTTTGCCACCTCTTGTGTATTTAATTATGGTTATTCTTGTGCAAATTTTAGTATCGATTGTGATCAATACCGATGACTTGAATTGTGATCTCAATCGAACAAACATGAATGTGCGGCTACGATGTGGCCAACTGAAGTTGCATATGCAATATGTGAACTCTTTGCATCATGTTGTGACTAGCCGATTATCAAATTGAGTCTCTTGTGATGAACGTTGAACACTAGCAAAAATGTGGAGTCTTGTTTGACATTAGTGTCAATGCTTTGTGTGATGAGCTTACTGTGAACCTTGTGTGATGAAACCTAGAATTTACCCCGTTGGTCCGGTTGACTAAGTGATGCAAGCTCTTGAAATGATCTTAGGTAACAATTTTAAATAGTGAAACAATTTGACATTATACTTCTGTTGTGGCCTACCTTGTGAGTGTGTGACCTTTGCTTGAACACCCTTTGAGCCTTACAATTTTCTTGGAAGAAACTTGATGAAATTGTGACCTTTCTTTATCCCTTCATCCATAATCCTCATGAGATGTGGTTTGTTGGAATAGCCAACTTAGGCCAAAAGCCTAAGTTGGGGTGTGGTGAAAAGATAAGGTAAATCAAGAAGTGCAAAGAAGTCCCCTTTAATCCATGGTTGTGAAAAAGATGGAACCCCTCCATAAAAAAAGAGAAAAGAAAAGAAGAATGAAAAGAAAAAGAATGAAAAAGCTTTGAAATAAATTTGTGAAAGTGCAAGAGAAATGGGGTGTTCGGTATTCCATGGAAAGTGAATAATGGGGTGAATTTTGAACATGAATGAGAATGATGAATAAAAGGAAAGATAGCGTTGTTCATACCACATTTTATGAGGATAGCCTAAATGACCATATCTTTACACTCAGCCCCGTTACAAACCTTGAAAAGACCTTTTTGATCTTGAGTGAGCTGAAACAAGTGTTGATTGGAAAATAAGGGCAAACCTATGGGTGAATTCATACATGTGTTCATCTTTGTGAGTGTGAGAGTTGCATGTGATTCTGGAACTATAAATTGTTGAACCATTGTGTGTGAATATGGAATCATTCTTTGTGTGAGGACATTTGAGTACCTTTGTTGAGCTTAAACTTGCATTTGAAGCAAGTATTGTAAGCTTGATATTCTTTGATAATGGTGAGTCACAACTTGAATCTTTGAGTGCACAATTGATCCTTGCATAAGTAAATTGAGTCTTGTGTAGCACTGTTTGAGACATCCTTTTTGAACTGCTGAACTTGAGTTTACTTGAGGACAAGCAAAAGTTTAAGTTGGGGGTGTTGATGAGTCCAAGATTTGGACTCATTTAGGGGTTTATTTGATAGATTTAGTGTCCTCAAATGTTTATTTTGTGCCAATAATTGATGAAAAACCCTTGATTTCCAGGTATATGGATTGAGGAACAAAGCATGGACACTAATTTGCAAAAAGAACGAAGCGAGCAGAAAGAAGAAAGAAAAAAGAGCCTGGTGATCGCCAAGTCCATTTGGCGAGTCGCCAAGTGGCCATTAGACCGCCGAACGTTCTAGTGTGCCAAGCCCTGAAGGAGAAAATCAAGTTGGTGAGAAAAAAAGCAGTCGGCGGATTGCCGAGTGGTTCCGCGATGCAGTGTTGGATCGCCCAAAGTTACAGAACTTGAGGAAGCTGAAAGCCAAGGAAAAAAGGCAAGGACATTGACCAAAGGGAGGATTACCGAGCTGATCGGTGAGCCCGACTTACTGCGCCGAATGGTCTTTCGCAGCATATCTTTGGCGACTATAAATACATTTTTGAACCTTTAGTTTAGGAGTTTTTTTTGGAAACATCATATTATTCATTTGAGTAATTTTTCAGTTTTGAACTCTGAGTTTTGAGACAAATTTTCCTTAGCTTTGAAGAATTGAAGTTTTCCATTTTTGAGAAATTGGAAGTGGGTCTTTGAGATTCTTCAATTTGGACATTTGTAAAGACGAAATCAATCATACCCAGTTGATGGCACAAAATAAGCATTTGAGGAAACTGAATCTATCCAAATAAAGCCCTAAATGAGTCCAAATCTTGGACTCATCAGATATCCTTAAATTTTGATTATTAAACTCTTAAGTGTGTGATGATCAACTTCAATTTGCCTACCACGAACTGATGGGAATGCAATATTTGAGGTCACTAGTACGATTCTTCATCTCCTTCAAATGAGGGGACTCTATAGAGGGCTAGAACACGAAGACTCGCATGAGCATGTAAGAAATTTTACAGAGGTGTGCAGCCTGTTTTTATTCAAGAATGTGTCACAAGAGTCAATCCGGCTTAGGTTATTTCCACTATCTTTGATGGGGGAGGCTAACAAGTGGTTGACGGAGTTACCAAACAATTCCATCACATTATGGGAGGAGCTGATTATAGCATTTAATGCAAGATTCTTCCCCCCATCAAGGATGATGAAACTTAGAGATGACATTCAAGGTTTCAAGCAATGGGAGGGTGAACCCTTCCATGAAATGTGTGTGAGGTTTAAGAAACTCTTACTTAAATGCCCAACTCTTGGGCAACCAAACAATTTGCTACTCCAATATTTTTACGGAGTCTTGATTCGATTAATAAAAGAGTGGTTGATCAATTGGTACGAGGGGGAATAATACTGCAATCATTTGAGGTGGTTTCATTTCTTCTTGATGACATGACGAAAATAAATCAAGCTTGGTACACTTAGAAGGATCAAGTCTCTCCTTTTTGTTTTAGAATGACACAAGAACAACTTGATAAGGAAAGAGAAAGGGATGCGAACATCAAGAAAATGTTGACCCAAATGGAACTATTACAAGAGCATATGATGGAGAATGTGGGAAAGCCCAAAGGGAAAAGTGGAGTGTTTAGAGTTGAGGAGTGTTCTTCCTCAGGTTATTCAAAGCCGGGGGAGAATCAATGTTGGAACTCCAGAGATACGAGGAGGGTTTCCACCCATGTTATTTACAGCGATGTGGGAATCAAGGTTGGAACTATCACAAGGGGGAAAGAGAAAAGAAGATACTATCAAGACTGGGCTGAGCAAAGTGATTATTGGAAAATGGAGGATGACCATGAAGAGGACCACACTCACTCGAGTGAGATCCCAAAATCGAAAGGGAGTGCAAGTAGTCCCCGGGTGAATGATTTGCTGTCACGCATCCTTGATAAAGTTGAAGGTTCAAATGATTTATTGAAAGGGATGAAAGCTGACTTTTCATCATTGAACAATAAAGTGAACTCTTACGTAGATGCAATCAAGATACTTGAAGGTCAGTTGAGTTTACTTTCAGCATAATTGAAACCAAAAATCACAATGTAAGATGATGATAGAGGGCTGGTTGTGGTTACTCGTAGTGGAAAGGTAGCAATAAGCGATGTGACAAGAAATGAAGAAGCTCAAATGCATAAAGAAGACAAAGGTATGGAGGAAGAAGAGACACATATCCATCAAAGCATTTCCCAAAGACCACAAAAAGATGTGGAGAAACACAATCCAATCCCAAAAGTTATGCAACGTTTACCCAAAATATCTCCTCCATTTGCCCAACGTCTCAAGAAGAAGAATGAGGATGAGAAGTTCAAGTAGTTTTTATCGATGTTCAAGACATTATCAATTAATCTCCCTCTAGTGGAAGCATTGTTGGAGATTCCGAGTTATGCCAAATTTATGAAGGAGTTAGTCACAAAGAAAATGAGCTTGAATTTTGAGACAATCGAAGTTTCTCATAGTTGTAGTGCAATTATGACTAAGGAGATGATCTAAAAGAGAGAAGATCCCAGAGCGTTCACCATACTTTGCACCATCGGCATGCTCTAATTTGCTAAAGCCCTACGCAATTTGGGAGCAAGCATAAACCTAATGCCATATGCGATTTATAAACAACTTGGGTTGGGTGAACCGAAAGCCACATCAATGAGACTCGTGATGGCAGACCGATCAATTAAACATCATGTGGGGATACTCTATGACATCTTGGCAAAGGTTGACCGATTCATTTTCCCAGATGATTTTGTCATTCTCAATTGTGAAATAGATGCTGAAATTCCCATCATATTGGGAAGACCATTCTTGGCAACTGGGAGAGCGTTGGTGGATATTGAAAGCGGAGAACTGAAGTTTCGGGTGAACGAAGATGAAGTAACCTTTAATGTTTGTAAGTCAGTGAAACACCCAAGTGATCTTCGTGTGGTCTCCACTGTTGATGTTATTGATAAGGTGGTGGCTAGTGTGAGCCATTTGATGTGTATGAGTGAACCACTTGAAACTGTGCTTGCTAACTATGATGAATTCGAAATTCAAGGCTATGAAGAGGTAGTAGCTTCTCTTTCAGGCTTAGGGGGGGGTAATTCAAAGACTCCATTGAAGTTGGGCATTGATCTAAAAAGTCGAGAAAGTCCTCCCACAAAGACATCAACAGAAGAACCACTAACTCTGGAGTTAAAAGTACTTCCCTCCCATCTCCGATATGCTTTCTTGGGGGCAAATAACACCTTACCGGTGATAATTTTAGCTGACTTGCTTGAATGGCAAGTGAAATTGCTCCTTGAGGTGTTGAGAAGGCATATTAAAGCTATAGGTTGGACTATCGCTGACATAGTGGGCATTCATCCCGGTATTTGCACTAAAAAAATTCAGCTTGATAGTGATTGTAAGCTGACTGTTGAACATCAGCGGAGATTGACCCACTGATGGAAGAGGTGGTGAAAAAGGAAATAATAAAGTGGTTGGACGCAGGTGTGATCTACCCTATTGCGGATAGCAAATAGGTAAGTCCGGTACAATGTGTACCGAAAAAAGAGAGACATCACAGTAGTACCAAATGAAAAGAGGGAGCTTGT
The DNA here is from genome assembly GCF_000226075.1 of Solanum tuberosum. Lineage (NCBI taxonomy): Eukaryota > Viridiplantae > Streptophyta > Magnoliopsida > Solanales > Solanaceae > Solanum > Solanum tuberosum. The sequence continues at coordinate 3,511,749 of NW_006238931.1, read as the reverse complement.
ATCTATGAGACCGGTGATCGGATGGAGAGTATGCATGGATTATTGGTAGTTAAATTTGTAGTCTAAAAAGGATCACTTTCCCATGCCTTTCATGGATCAAATGCTTGATCGACTCTCAGAGAGAGGTTGGTATTGCTTTTTTGATGGGTATTTCGGTTATAACCAAATCTCTATTGCTCCGGAAGACCAAGAGAAAACCACCTTCACCTGCCCATATGGAACTTTTGCCTTCAAACGGATGCCATTCGGGTTATGTAATGCTCCGGCAACATTTCAACGTTGCATGTTATCTATTTTGCTGACATGGTGAAGGATTCAATGGAGGTATTCATAGATGATTTCTCGATTGTGGGTGACACTTTTGAAGCATGTTTAGCACACTTAGGAAAAGTTCTCCGAAGATGTGTGGAGATAAATTTGGTCATAAATTGGGAAAAATGCCACTTCATGGTTAAGGAAGGTATAGTTCTTAGTCACAAAATGTCGCAAAAGGGGTTGGAGGTTGATAAAGCAAAGATTAAAGTAATTGAGAAGTTACCACCACCAATTTCGGTGAAGGGTGTTCATAGTTTCTTGGGACATGCCAGTTTTAACCGGAGGTTCATCAAAGACTTCTCAAAGATTGCACATCCTCTATGCAAACTCTTGGAGAAGGAGGTGAAATTCCACTTTGATGATGCTTGCATGATAGCTTTCAAGTGCTTGAAAGAAAAATTGGTCTCCACCCCGGTTATCATTCGTCCCGATTGGTCAGAATCCTTTGAAGTAATATGTGATGCAAGCAGCACGACATTAGGTGTTGTATTGGGGCAAAATGCAACAAACTATTTCACCCCATTTACTATGCAAACAAAACTCTAAATAGTGTTCAATGTAACTATACAGTTACAGAACAAGAGTTACTTGCGGTAGTTTATGCGTTTGAGAAGTTCTGGGCATACTTGCTAGGTACTAAAGTAGTTGTTCACACTGATCATGCTGCACTGCGTTATCTGATGGCGAAGAAGGATGCCAAGCCAAGATTGATAAGGTGGGTTCTACTATTGCAAGAATTCGACTTTGAAGTCAAAGATAGGAAAGGTTGTGAAAATCAGGTGGCTGACCACTTACCGATGAAGAGGTATTCACGGTAACTCTCAAACAACCTCCTTGGTATGCTGATTTTGCCAATTATGTAGTGTGTGGATTAATGCAGAACGAACTAGACTTCTACCAACAAAAGAGGTTCTTGTTCGATGTTAAGAAGTACTTTTGGGATGAACCATATTTATTCAGAGAATGTGCAGACCATATCATTAGGAGATGTGTTCCAGAAGAAGAAGCCATCAAAATTCTCCATGCTTGTCAGGCTTCACCGGTTGGGGGTCATCATGGTGGTGTACATATAACTGCTAAAGTCCTCCAAAGTGGCTACTACTGGCCATCTCTCTAAAAAGATGCTCATGAGTTTGTTAAGAAGTGCACTCAATGTCAGAAACAAGGTGGAGTGTCCAAAATACACGAGCTACCTTTTACGCCCATTTTAGAAGTTGACCTATTTGATGTTTGGGGAATAGATTTCATGGGACCATTTGTGAGTTCGTTTGGTAATAAGTATATCTTGGTGGCCGTAGATTATGTTTGTAAATGGGTGGAAGCTGTTGCACTTCCAAACAATGAAGGTAAAAGTGTTGTTCAATTCCTGAAATGCTACATCTTTGCTAGATTTGGTACTCCTCGGGCTATTATTAGTGATAGGGGATCCCACTTTTGCAACAAGTGGTTCTCGGCCGCATTGAGTAAGTATGGAGTGAAACACAAAGTAGCAACTCTGTATCATCCCCAAATGAGCGACCAAGTTGAAGTGTCAAATTGGGAGATCAAAAGCATATTCGCCTAGACAGTGAATGCTAATATGACTGATTGGTCTCGAAAGCTTGATAACGCGCTATGGGGGAATCACACCGCATACAAAACACCAATCAGTATGTCTCCGTATCAGCTAGTTTTCGGTAAATCTTGCCATCTACCCGTTGAATTGGAACACAAAGCATTATGGGCATTGAAAGCTCTAAATCTGGACTGGACAAAGACTTCAAAAGAGAGAGTAGAGGAGTTAAATGAGTTGGACGAATTCAGGTTCAAGGCATACGAAAGTTCAGCCCTTTACAAGGAAAATATGAAGAAATGGCATGATTCTAAAATCCTTAAGAGGTAGTTCAGAGTGGGAGACTGGGTGTTACTATATAAATCTCGACTTAGACTCTTTTCGGGAAAGCTCAAGCCCAAATGGTTAGGACCGTTTAGAGTGACATGAGTGTTCGCAAATGGTGCCATCAAAGTTGAAGGTCAAAAAGGACCTGCATTCAAGGTGAATGGGCAACGCTTGAAGTTATACTTTGGCGAGTGTCAAGAGATTTCTCTGATTGAGGTGGTGTACCTGGAAGATGCTTGAGAGCATTTCTACGTCATGCCACGACGTTAATATGTGTTGATTTTACAGGTGCAAGATATTGTGCGAGAATAAGACGCTATTGGCGGATCACCGAATCGGTTCGGCGAGCACGACATAGTCCGCCTTATGAACTTCAAAAATGGATCTGAGATACTGGAACATTCGGTGGGAGACCTTTATCACTCGGTGAATCTACAATGTGCCCGATTTTTCCCGCTCTTCTACTCCAGTGCTGATAGCTTAAATCAATAATTGTTCGGTGATGTTACAAGCCCATTATGTGAAGCGCCAATCTGTTCGGTGACCTCCATCATCTCCATTGATTTGCCCCTTTTTTAGAGTGTCGCACACTGGAACTTAGGGAGATATCCGGACCATTGGACGCACCGCCGAGGTATTCGGTGACTGTTTCATTTTCTCACCAACTGGGCACTTAGTGAATATTCCTCATCACCTTGCTTTGCATGTTTACATACTAGAATTTTATCTCTATTTGTTAGTTTTTATTTTTATTCTTATTTTATTTGTGGGAGTGTCCGTTCTCTACTCACATTGGGGACAATGTTGAATGCTTTCGGTGGGGGTGTGTTCTTGGTCAGTGATTCCCTTGTGTGCTTGGACCTTTCTGAAAATGTTTTTTGTGTGTTTAATTATGGTTGTTCTTGTGCAAATTTGAGTATTGGTCATGATCAATACCGATGACTTGAATGGTGCTCTCAATCAACAAAATGAATGTGCGGCTACGATGAGGCCAAATAAAGTTGCATAGACAATATGTGAACTTTTTGCACCTCGTTGTGACTAGCTGATTATCAAAATGAGTGTCTTGTGATGAACATTGCACACTAGCGAAAGTGTGGAGTCTTGTTTGATATTGGTGTCAATGCCTTGTGTGATGAGCTTACCGTGAACCATATGTGATAACACCTAGAATTTCCCCCGTTGGTCCAGTTGACTAAGTGATGCAAGCTGTTGAAATGATCTTAGGCCAATTTTTTGAAGAGTGAACCAATTTGATATTATACCTCTTTTGTGGCCTACCTTGTGAGTGTGTGAACTTTGCTTGAACCCCCTTTGAGCCTTGTCCTTTTCCTAGAAGAAACTTGTGCAAATGAGACCTCGCTCTATCCCTTCACCTGTAATCCTCATGAAGTGTGGTTTGTTTGAATAGTCAACTTAGGCCAAAAACCTAAGTTGGGGGTGTGGTGAAAAGTGAAGGTAAATCAAGAAATGCAAAAGAAGTCCCCATTGAGCCATGGTTATGAGAAAGATGGAACCCTTCCATATAAAAAAAAAGAGAAAATAAATGAATAATAAAAAAGAAAAAGAATGAAAAAGTTGTGAAAGTTGCAAGAGATATGGGGTGTCTGGTCTTCCATGAGAAGTGAATAATGAGGTGACTTGTGAGCATGAGTGCAAATGTTGAAGATAAGGAAAGAAAGTGTTCATTCCACATTTCATGATGATAGCAGCCACTGAGCCTAAATGACCATACCTTTACACTCAGCCCCATTTCAAGCCTTGAAATGACCTTTTTGATCTTGAGTGAGCTGAAATGAAATGTTAAGTGGAAAATAAGGGCAAACCTATGGGTGAAGTCATTCATGTGTTCATCTTTGAGAGTGCAAGAGTTGCATGTGATTTCAGAACTTTAAATTGTTGAAGAATAGTGTGTGAATATGTAATCATCTTTGTGTGAGGGAATTTGAGTACCTATGTTGAGCTTGAACTCGCATTTGAAGCAAGTATAGTGAACTTGAGAATCTTTGAGAATGGTGAGTCACAACTTAGACCTTTGAGTGCACAATTGATCCTTGCATGAGTAAGTTGAGTCTTGTTGAGTGCATTCATGATTGAGTCTTGTGTAGCACTGTTTGAGACATCCCTTTTGAACTGCTGAACTTGAGTTTTACTTGAGGACAAACAAAAGTTTAAGTTGGGGGTGTTGATGAGTCCGAGATTTGGACTCATTTAGGGCTTTATTTATAATGATTTTGTGTCCTTAAATGCTTATTTTGTGCCAACAACTGATATAAAACCCTTGATCATTAGATATATGGATTGAGGAACAAAGCTAGGATAGAAATAGGCAACAGAGACAACACGAGCGAAAAAGAGAAGGGGAAAACAAGCCTAATGATCGTCAATGTCACTCGGAGACTCGCCAAGTTGCTACTCTACCGCCTAAAGTTATAGGACGCTGAGGCTGGATTTGGAGTAGATTCGGCAAGTAACAATTCCACTCGGCGTGACGCCAGTCGCATCGGTGATGGATGACCAGGTCGCCAAAAGTACTGATGGAAATCCAAATAAGTGTTGATGGGCGAGATGAAAGGAAAAAGGGCGCATCGCAGAATGAGACGGCGATTCGAATCTGGCTCGCCTAAAATTACAGTGGCGGGACTAAGAAGAGGTGAAAAATGAAGGCGAGACGAAGTAAAATCGGCAAGTCACCGAACGGTTGACGAAGCCCGACTTATCTCACCGATTGGTTCCAAACAGCCACACATCAAACTTGCATAAAATGATTTTTGTAAGAGAGAGAATTCATTCAGAAACGGGAGGAACAAAAGATTGAGAGTAAAAACACTACCATTGTGGATTTCAAGTGATTTTTAGCAAGGTTTTTCATTGGGATTTTGTAATAGAGAAGATTTTAGTTAATTTTAACTTTCGAATTTCATTTACTTAGCTATGGAAAATGTGGCAGGTATTGATTTTCATCTTTTCACCATGATTGGCTAAAACCCTAACCTTGGGGGTTTGACAATGCGACCAATTGTTGCATTCTACTAAATGGGTGTTATTGATTAGTGATTGTTGGTGTTAATCTGAAGCGGGTCTAAATTATTATGGTGGTTTAACTTCAGAGTTTTGTGCTTGCTCAAGAAAGAAGTACAAAACCAACGTAGTAATTTGGCATCCTTAGTAGTGGGTCTTGATGGTTTCAGCTTGAGAAAGTGAAACCTTAGACCCACCTTTTGTATCTAGCTCGAAAGAGTGGATTTGATGAGAACGTGGGGTGGTTAGCTTATGGATAGTGCTGAGGTTCGAAAGAACTCAACTAAAATAAGGCAATTATTCGATAGAAAATTATTTTACTTATAGTCCATTCTACCCGCGACGAATTAGCATTATCGGTAATGATGTACACCCATTAAGTAGAATTCGACAGTTGGTTAGTCAATCTCCTAAGTGTTTTCTAGTTATCTGATTGTTTCTTGTTAATAATTTGAAGTGGGATGATAACGACATCCTGAAATTTTGATTATTAAACTCTTAAGCGTGTGATGCTTAGCTGCAAAGGTCATCGTCATACTTTCGTATTTGAAATCAAAGAAAGCTACTATCTGTGGGATCGACCCCAAATCAGTTGGTTGAGTTATATACTAACTAATGACCGTTGTCACTTAGAATTGGATGAAGTGTCCTTGAAACGTTAATCACTTATCTCCCTCAACCTACTGAGCATGAGTCATGGGCCTAGAGATGTGCATATCTTCCAGTAACATAGCATTTCTGCACTCCGTTCTCACCAAGTCAGATACCCTAAAGAGAAATTCACTTATCTGAACCCTATAATCGGCAACCATATGTGGAGCATACCTGGAGAGCTGGGTGAACTTAAGTCCATACTCTTGGACCGACAAAGAACCTTGTCTCAAATTCATGAATTCATGAGCCTTAGCCTCTCTCAACCCTCTTAGAAAGAACCTATCGAGAAAAGCTCTGGTAAAACACTCATATGTGACAGGAGCTGCATTTTCATCCCTGTTGTCTTTCCACTGTGTACGCCATATGTGAGCCACATCCTTAAGCTGGTAGGATGCCAACTCTACCCTATCATTTCCTGTCACTTGCATCACTTCAAAGATTTTCTTAACCTCGTCAATGAAGTTCTGGGGATCCTCACCAACATGCGACCCTAGAAACACATGGGGGTTCATCCTAATAAAATCACGGACCGTAGCTGCCGCTGATCCACCATTAGCATTTGCAGGAACTGGAACCTGCTGAATGTTATGGTTGGCTACACTCTAGGCCAAAAGTTGAATGGCGTTCCGAAACTCTACATTCGAAACTTCATGATCTGGGACTAGAGGAGCTGCATTAGCGTTGCGGGCATTGGCATTCCTTGGGTAAGCTCTATGAGGAGGCATGATCTGAAAACGCATAACGTCGAGTTAGAAAAGAAGATCATACGCACGCACGATAAGAATATCAAGGAAATGATGTTTTTCCTAAAACACTTCGTTGCCTCCCCCTCATAGGTGTGGCTCGCTTCACACTCATGAAATGGACTCTACTTAGTTCGACTTTTCAGGCATCCTAGGACTCTTAAACCTGGCTCTGATACCAAGTTTGTCACGCCTCGAGGCTACCCCCAGGACGTGGACACGGGACCTAGGATCACGAGTGACCCCAAGCTAACCCTGTCGGCATATCATAAGCCTACTAAGATAACTGAAATGAGCTAATTATGTGCGGAAGCTTAAAACATGACATAAAAGGAAAATGATGGGGAATACCTATTCTAAATCAGAATAAATAAAACTGAGTTTAATGACAACTGAAAAATCAAACTCAACTAATACTGAATCTAACTATGTCTGAATAAAAGCCTCTAACTGACAAGAGCTGCTGGGACATGCCCCTAGCTAACTTCTAGCAAAACTGAAACTAAAATAGGAATGACTGAAGAAAAGACATGTAAATCAATCCTACGAAGAATGAGGACTCACCACTGATACTGCTGAACTGGAGATCAGGGACCGATCTATGCGTGATCTGAATGTTGAGGACCTGAACCTACATCACAAGAAGATGTAGAGCAGAGTATGCTTCAGTACTTGAAAGGTACTGAGCATGCAGGATAGGACAAACTGAATAATATATACATAACTAAACAAAGCAATAAGAGCAATGACAAAATCTGAACATGATGTAAATACTGAAATATACTGAATACTGAGCTAACCGAATGTAATGACCAAGTACATGAGATGCTTAGACTGAATACTGAACTAAAACTGATAACCTGGTCAATGCACTAGAATTTGACTGTGGGATCTTTTGTTAACCGACGTAAAACCACGAAAGGTATCCGTGGAGTTCGATGTATCGTTCCATCGAGAGGACCCAATATACCTCGTCAGGGGTATAAAGGCATGACTGGCGTGATCACTAAAATATTGCCCACAGATGGGACTTATCCTATGGGGGCACGTAGTTTTGGGACTATGAGGGTGACTGACCCTTAGTCCACTCGGTATTATGCCTACTCCCAACTGATTATGTAAGTGACACATTATAACTGAATTTCTGTAATACTGAATAGCTCAAAAATACTGACATGCTAACTGAAAATGCAACATTAATAGATTGATAATGAAACATTCTTAACTGAGGCATGTATAGCTGAATAAACTGACCTAACAAGTGTAGTTCATGAACTAAACGAATCTACACAACTAGGGCATTGAGTTTCATGCAACAACTAAGCAACAATTTCTTAAAAACATGATAATCTGATTTGGATTAGTCTAACAAC
>NW_006238931.1:3416624-3503756 GCF_000226075.1 Solanum tuberosum | reverse complement strand
ATGTGTAATTCATGAACTAAACGAATCTACACAACTAGGATTCTGAATTTCATGCAAGAAACTAAGCAACATTGTTACGAAAACATGAGAATCTGATTTGGATTAATCTAACAGCTAAATCACAGCAATAATCTGAAGTTCTAGAAACCCTAGGTCTAAACATGATAAAGGGAATCAAGAATCTGACTGAATTCTAGGGACCTAATGGGTGAAAGGAACCCACTAGTGAAATCTCACATACCTAGTGACGAATTTCACGGAGAAATCCTTCGATTTCGGGGCTGGAACTGGAGGAAACCTTGCTGCATTCTTGGTGAGGGTTACTCTTTCTCCTTCTTTTCATTCAATTTGATGATTTTTTGGAGAATGAGTTGACTAGGGTAAGTTCTACTTAAGTTACTAGGCTAAAATTGACTAAAACGACGTAGTTTAGAGGTCCAACACATAGGGAAAAAACCAAACGACCCCTGACTTAAAAGCTGTCTGGGCCACCGACGGAGCTGATCGACGAACCATCGATGGACATACGGTCCGTCTTGGTCAACCGTCGTTTGGCTTCAGAGAGGGGATTCTGGGGGTCTCGATCCACGGATCAGGACCACGACCCGTGGTCTAACCTATGGTCCATAGGTCCGGCCATGGGTCGACCCTTAGAATAATTTTCTGGGTTTTGTGGGGAAGGGTTGCATGTGGCCAACCACAGAGCCCACCTACGGTCTGTGGGTGGTGCCCGTCGATGGCACCTGCAACTTCTGAAATCTACATTCTGGTCTATGTAGGATACGAGGTGTTACAATTTTATGTTTCCAAATTTTTCATTTACTTTTCTTAAAAGAAAAAAGATACATGCACAAAAATAATAATACTATACACAATTAAAATAATAATACAAAATTAAAAAAAGATACATACACAAAAATAATAATACTATACACAATTAAAATAATAATACACAATTAAAAAAAAATACATACACAAAAGATAATAATACTATACACACTTAAAATAATATTTCACAATTAAAAAAAGATACACACACAGAAAATAATAATACTATACACAATTAAAAGAGATACATACATAAAAAAATAATACCATATACAATTAAATAATAATACACAATTAAAAAAAGATACATACACAAAAAATATTAATACTATACACAATTAATAAAAGATACATACACAAAAAATAATAATACTATGTTCCACAACCCTTTCTTGAAATTCGTAGAGTATCTCGTGGCCTAAGTTCCCCATATCCATCCCCTCATCTTCTTCTTTTTTTGATAAGTTAGCATCATAACAACAAATGTGTCTGCATTGCTTCTAGCATCAGACGAAATTACATGTTCAATAGTAGACATAATAGGTAGCATATTACATAAATTTGGTCCCTGATTAACAAGAGTAGAATTCTTCTTATCTTCCTTGACATCATCCAAAACAAATATGGGGGCTTCATTCCAGATTTCAAAACGCAATGCATTTTGTAGATCCCTTCCTTTACGTGCTAGAAGATCAGCCACACTGTTACCTTCTCGGAATTCATGCAGGATCGTCGACCCCTCAATTGCTGGATCAACTCCCTGCATTCAATTAAGACATTCGACTCAGATGAATTCTAATTATGAAGCAATCTTATTACCTCTTTAGAGTCTGTAGCAATGGTGGTCAGAGGCGGAGCTAGGTGGGGGTTCATAGGTTCGGACGAACCCACTAGCTTTTTCGTAGACCTTATATTTGTATTAGAAAAATAAAAATAATTATGTATATTAACTTGTAAACCCCCAAACAAATTGATTTAGAATCCCCAAGCTTCTAATCTTAACTCCGCCTCTGGATTGGTGACTTTGAAGTTTTTGCTTATTGCTAGCCGTAGTCCATGTAGAAGCGCTAGGAGTTCCGCATTTTGCACTGAGTTGGAGGTTATCCTGGAGCTCATACGTATAATCCAGTCGCCCAAATGGTTGCGAATCACACAACCCATACCTCCCTTCCTAGAGTTGTGATTGAATGAGGCATTAATGTTGAGTTTAAATCCTATATCGGGCGGGGTCCATCTAGGGGGAGTACTATCCCTTTTAGTGCGTCCCTTATGGTGGTTGTTAGGGCCAAGAAGGACATACTCTAGGGTTTCGTTAATGATATTGTGGATGTTTATATTGAGCTTTGTTTTAACGTGGAAGTTATTATTACGATTTATCCAAATGTTCCATGCTGCAAAGGGGTAAACTTGAGACCAACAGATAGAATTGATTTTGGATTTAATATCTTTCAGGTTCATTAACCATTTGGGGTAGGATTGCTCCTAACATTATCAACATTCTGATCTAAACCTAGGGCAACCCAAAAGTTTCTCACCAAGGGGCACTCGATGAAAATGTGTAAAGTAGTTTTAGGTTCTTGGCATATAAGACACAAAGGGCTGATGTTGATGCCTATATTATGTAGATACTTAGAGGTTTTGAGCCGGTCATGGTTGTATAGCCAAAGAAAATATTTTATTTTGTTGGGACAAGAGAGTTTCCAAATCTTGCTAAACTCAATTGATTGGGGGTGGGTCGTGTGGTTCTTCATATTAAGGAAGTTATACGCTGACCTGGTAGAGAAATTCCCATTACTAGTTTGGGCCCAGGTTATTTTATCGCATATGTTCAGCCCTTGAGGGATATGGGTCAAGGTAATCTCGTGTGAGAGGTTGTTTAGTGTCCAAACTCCATTTGTATTACGTCATCGACTTTGAGGGATAAGTATTTTTCGCTTAAGGGCCAATGACTTGATGTCATAAAGGGGAGGGAGTGCTTAGCCAAATGTCTTCCCAGGATCCTATTACCTTTCCCTAGATCCCATTTTCTACAGAGAGAACAATTCTTCCAAGTTCGTGAGATGTTTTTCCAAATGCTACTACCCATCCTAAGGTGGTGGTTTGCAGGTCTGTATTCCTAGTGTATATACTTCCTAATGAGTATGGAGGCCCACAATTAAGCCTCATTCATAGTACGACTCCTGAGTATTCCTAATCTACCTTCCTTCTTATCGTTGGTAACTACTTTCCAATTTATTATGTGGAGCTTTTTCCTAGAGTTAGTAGAAACCCATATAAAGTTTCGTTGGACCCTACCAATGTGTTTAGTGATATTAATGAGGAGTTTTATGTATTGCATGACGTGGGATGCCAATGGGCAAGGGTTGATTTTACAAGAGTTGTTCGTCCCGCAATGTTAAGGAATTTTGTTTTCCGCTTGGATTGAATGTTGTCCATAATGAACTGGAAATCTCTTTTTTGTGGCTTCCCCTCAAAAATGGGAAAGCCCAGGTATTTCCCAAATGAGTTGCTGGGCTTGATCTTAAGTAGGTTCGAGATGTTTCCTACTACCTATGTAGGGCAATTCCGAGAGAAGAGAAGCTTGGACTTATTAATGTTGATTTTCTGCCCAAACCAGTTACAGAAGGCATCCATTATTTTTATGATCGACCAACAACTAGCTTCCATTATTTGGAACAATAACACTAGATCATCTGCAAAGAATAAGTGAGAGAGGTGGGGCCTGTAGTTACTGATTTTTATGGGCCTCCAAGTTTTTTGTACGACTGATTGGTTAATTTGGTGTGAGAGCACTTCCATACACAAAATGAATAAGTAGGGGGACATAGGATCACCTTGTCGGATGCCTCTATTCGGAGAAAAGAATTATGTTCTAGTGCCATTAAAGAAGATTGCCATCTTTGAAGAACTGACGCAAGACAGAATGAGGTTGATAATTTATTGGGGGAAGTTGAAGTATTGAAGGGTGTACTTCACAAAGGACCATTCAATCCTATCGAAAGCCTCTTCTAAGTCGATTTTGGCCATAAAACTTCCCACTTTCCCTTTCATTTTCCTAAAGTGTGATACAACCTCTTGGACGATGACAACGTTGTTTGTTGCCTGTTGATTTTTGAGAAAACTGGTCTGGCAGGGTCCTATAATCCTGTCCATGAATATTCTAAGTCTCCTAGCTATGATCTTTGTGATAATCTTATAGGATGTGTTGCATAAGCTAATCAAGTGAAAGTCTTTAAGTGAAGTAGTGTTATTACACTCTGGAATTAGACAAACACGAGTTAGGTTTATGGTATCTGGGATTGACCCCATTATAAAAGCCTGCTGATAGAGAGATATCACAGATGGGTCTACAGTAGCCCAATACTTTTGATAGAATAAATGGTGTAAGCCATCAGGGCCTGGTGCCTTGTGAGGATGGAAGGAGAAGACTGTTGATTTTATTTCCTCCATCGAAGGCGTACTGTGTAGGAGTTGGATATCCTCTTGTGGAACAGAGACATGCCCAACAGTTATAGTCAAATTCGAGGAATATGAGTGTTGAGTCTTAAAGAGACATTTGAAGAATGGGGTCGCATGTTGGATTATCTCATCATGACTATGAATCCAAACTCCATACTCAACTTGAAGGGACAAAATATTGTTTCTTCTACGCCTATTGAGGGTACTAATATGAAAGAATTTTGTGTTAGTATCCCCTTCTTGGAGCTAGTTAATCCTAGATTTCAATTTCCTGAAATCTTCTTCCCTTTTTAGAATAGTATTATAATCAGTGATTAGTTCTTGTTCTAGGTTAAGGAGGAACTCACTACAAGGGTAGTTCTTTGACGAATGGATGCCCTTTAGGAGATTTAAAATAGACTTTTTTTATGGAAGATATTACCAAAGGTGCTTTTGTAATATTTAGTTCAAATGCAGCAACAACCTCCATAATAGTTGAGGAGTCTTTCCAGGAGTCACTAATGATATTTGGGAGATCGGGATGTGACATCCACATTGATTAGAATCTAAAGACTCAATTTTTTTGTGGCCATCCTACTCCTGGATAGGAAGAGTAGAAGGGACAATGATCAGAGTGAGTTCTTGGGAGGTACACTACCTAGGCATCTTGGTGTAATAACAACTAGTCTCTACTACCCTTGAAACCCAAGTCTATAAATTTACAATAATTAAAAATGTCCCAAAAATCCTTGCTGCTAGAGCTACATAGCGGGTTTCCCCTTTTTTTTATCGATACTATTAGGGAGTTGACTGAAATTGCCTCCAATAAGTCATTTTCCAGAATAGGAATTTTTTTATAGTAGGAAGGTTTTCCCACAGTATTTTACGAGTGTTCCTAAGGGGTCGTTTGGTGTAAAGGACAAGTACAAATAATCCCGGGATTAAATTATAGTACCACTTAATTTGTTGTTTGGTTGGCAAGTTTGGGATAACTTATCCCGGGATTAATAATTAGTACCGGGATAAGTTATCCCTCCCCATGGGTGGTATAGTAATCCCGGGATAACTTATCCCGGAATAAAATAGGTAAATGACAAATATGTCCCTTTAAATCCTTTTTATACACCATTTTTCACATTTATGTATATTTACATTTTTTTTAATACCATGTATAATAATATTTACTACTCCTTATTTTTATGATAATTATACATATTTTTCTATTAAAAAATTATACTATATAAATATAATTTTTATTTATGAATTTATTTGACTAATTCTTATGTTTATTTTATTTTGATTTCTCATAAATTTTCGTCTCTTTAATAAACTTAAGAGGGAAGTTCTATTTTTAAGCTAAATAAGAAAAAAGTTATATTTTTAAATACACATGGTACTTATCATGGGAATACATAAACAAAAAAAATTAAGTTAAATAAAATAAAAGTTTTATTTTAAAAAATGAATAACTAAAGCTCGCAAAGAAAAATTTAAAAAGTTTAAATAAAGTGAAGGGTAATTTTGTAAACAAACAACTTGTTCTTAAAATTTATCAATATATAATATTTTGAATACAACAAACCAAACACTTAATAAGAAATAATCCCAGGACAACTTATCCCAACATAACTAATCTCAACATAACTTATCCCATCATAACTCATATTCAAACCAAACGACCCCTAAGTGTACTAGCATAAATACTACTACTAAATAGCCAAGTATCATTAGTGTCACTTACCTTGATCATGCATGAATTTCCTGCTGAGTGGTAGCAGTCTCATCCAGTTCCAGCAGGTTATCATCCCACAGGACAACTAAGCCACCCACATTGCCTACTGTCGGGACTTCTATCACTAATCTTAATAGCAATAACATATTAACAACTATTATAGGTAAACATCAGTTAACATAGATACTAAATAAAAACTTAATAATGTTGATCAAACATAGAAGCTTTAAAAACTTAATAATGTTAGGAGAAGACTGCAACCTTAGGTGCTTGCTGCCAATCTCTCCTTTTCAAGTTCCAAACAAGCAACATTTGCTCTATGAATTCAAATTCATCAACAATCTTAATCACTGGCCAACAACCCACCATTCTTATTTTCACTTTTTTTCCTCTAATGAATTCGAATTCATCAACAATCTTAACTACACAGACTTCATCTTTTCATTACACTTCCCATCAAAATCACTTTTTGGGCAACACCCATTTCTAAATTCACCTCATTTCCCACAGAAATACCGGCTAAATTGCAAGACCTTCATTCTCAAACCAAACAACAAGAACAACCCCAAAACTTTATACACTTGCCCAAACCATCCAAACACAAGAAACACATATCCCAAATCAGCATTCAGACTCAAATGCTTCAGGGATTCAATACAATCCATGAAAATAAAATTCAAAAATCTCTTATTGAACTCAGAAGAACCTAGGACAAGGGACACTCACAAAAGTACGTCACCACATGATACGACCTAGAATTTTTATCAAATGGTTCAATATATATATATTTTTAAAAATGAACAAGAAGCGACAAAACAAAGCTTGCTCAATTAAGATATGTTTTTATAATTGTACTAGAGAATTTGTTCGCGCTTCGCGCGATGAGAAAAAATTAATCAAATATTTTAAATTTTTTTTTCTTATATTTGAATATCAAAAATATTTTAAGAATCTTTTTTAGTTTTCAAATTCAAATAGATTAAATTTCAAGTTTTAGTTATTGTTAAATCACAATTTAAACAATGTAATAATTAATAACGGTGTAGTATGAATTTTTTGTTATTAATTATAGTTGTAAACTAAAATAACAAAATATTTTCTTTTAGTTGAATAATAATCGTTTCGGTGAATTTTTGATGTACTTGAAAGAATATATATAATACAATATTAAATATATTATAGGAAGTACTGTTTGACTTTTTTTTTTTTTTAAAAAAAAGAGTTAATATCACAAATGATCAATTAGGTATAAATATGAATAAAATAAATTATATGTTGGACATTATTTTAGAGTTATAGTTGATGATTTATATCACAGTTTAGAAAAATATAAAGGTGGCGGATAAAAGAATGATGTAATACCTCACCTTGGCCAGGATTATTATTTGTCTTTTTTTGTCAATTTTTGATTTTTTTCTTTATTTTGATTTATAATATTCACAAAATAAATATATATTTAAAATATCTTATTTACCTATCTCCTTACCATTATTACAATATATTAAATATTTCTCCTCATCATTACTATTATAATTTATTATTTTTTCTACCTTTTATTTTTATAGTTTTTTAAAATAACAATCTTATTTATCTTTCGCCTTCATCATCATAATTAATTATTCATATTCACAAAACATTCTTTTTTCCTTAATTGTTTTCTTTCTTTTGATTTATAAAATTTGAAAAAAATAGATCTTAAATATTATTATTATTCACAAAATTTCTCTTTTTCCTTTAATTTTTTCTCTTGATCTGTAAAATATGTAAAAATAAATTATCTCTTTGATCAAGAGTCATAATTATCCTTTTTCTCCATTTCTTGATTTTTAAATATTTTTTTATTTATATTTTATGTTTAAAAAACTCAAAAAATAGTATCTAATTTAATATTTTCTTAACATAGTTGTAGTACTCACCTTATATTATGATTATGATAAATATGTTTACCTTATTTATCTCTCTTCTTATCATTACTACAATTTATTGCTTTTTCACCTCTCCTCATCATTACTATAATTTAATATTTTTTCTTAAATTAATTTTTTACCTTTTATTTTTATAATTTTTAAAAATGAAAAATCTTGTTTATCTCTCTTCCTTGTTATTATAATTTATAATTATTATTGAAGAATTTTTTCTTCTTTAGATTTTTTTTTCCTAATGATCAATAAAATCAGTAAAAAAATTCAAATACCTTAATTGTCTCTCTCCACACATTACTACAATTTATCACTTTTTCTTTAATTCTTTTTTTTACCTTCTATTTTTTTTAAAAAGATTGTAAATAATAATTATATTATTCATTTCTCTTCCTTATTATCACAATTTATTACTATGTATAATTTTGTTATTATTCTCTTTTATTCTTCTAAGACGTTATAGAATTCATAGTTATAATGTAGCAATCTCACATTTTGTTTGTCAAAGTAATATCCTAACTTAAATTGTTTTTGTCATGATTTACTAAATTCATATTTGATTTACAAATTGAATGAAAAGGAATTGAGAAAGTATGATTATCTTAATTCTTTGAAGGCACATGATAACTTAAGAAGATGTGATTATTTTCCTCGTCTCAAAATAATTAATATAATTTGTATGCATATGCTATAATAATAAACTTTTTAAAAAAAATAATAAACTTACAAATAATTAGTTTCTTCAAATACTTTATTTTGTTTTTTTGTAATTGAGGTTTCACATCTCTCAATCTGTTCTCTTTTAAATAAATAATAAAATTTTCATTTATCTCTCCTCAATATAACCATAATTAATTATTTTTATTCACAAAAAAAACTCTTTTTTCTTAATTGGTTTCTTTCTTTTGATTTATAAATTTGAAGAAAAACATAGATGTTAAATATTATTATTATTATTCACAAAATTTTTCTTTTTAAAAATAAAATAAAATTCTCTTGGTCTATAAAATATGTAAAAATAAGATATCTCTTTGACCAAGAATCACAATGATCCGTTTTGTCCTTTTCTTGACGTTTAAATATTTTTTTATTTATATTTTATGTTTAAAAAACTCAAAAAAACTTATAAAATAGTATCTAATTTAATATATTTTTAACATAATTATAGTACTCACCTCATATTATGATTATAATAAATATGTCGACCTTATTTATCTCTCTTCTTACCTTTACTACAATTTATTGTTTACCATCTCTCCTCATCATTACTATAATTTAATATTTTTTTCATAAATTAGTTTTTTGACCTTCTATTTTTATAGATTATTAAAATGAAATAACTTATTTATCTCCCCTCCTTATTATCATAATTTATTATTATTATTGAAGAATTTTTTCTTCTTTACAATTTTTTCTCTTTTGATCTATAAAATCAGTAAAATAAAATTCATATATCTTATCTGTCTCTCTCCCCACATTACTACAATTTATCACTTTTTCTTACATTTCTCTTTCTACCTTCTATTTTTAAAATATTCTAAAGAAATAATAATATTATTAATTTCTCTTCCTTATTATCGTAATTTATTATTATGAATGAAATTTATTTTTTTCTTAATCTTATTTCTTTTGATCTATATTTTTTTTCCTTTTATTCTTGACTTTTAATATTTTTTCTTATTTACGTGTTAAGTTAAAAAAAATTCAAAATTCAAAGAATTTATAAAATATTATCTAATTTACTTTTTAACATAGTTGTAGTCACCTTTCTCTCTCTCTCTATATATATATAACTTTTTTCTATCTAAAATGCTAAATAAAAAAGAAGAAAGAGAGAGAAGTAGCTAAAGAAAAAATAAATAAAAAGTAATGTTTTTACATTTTCTCCTTTCCTTTGTTAATTTTTATTGTTATTACTATTTTTTTTTCTTTCCTTTTTCTTCTTTTCCTTCCTTTTACTTTTACTCAATTTACTACTATCTTCTTCCTTTTATCTTGTTATTTCCTGCCTTGTCTCATTATTCTTTTCTAATTATATCTCACTAAATTTATTCTTTACTATTAGAAAAGAGAATAAAAATTTTATTTTTCTTATAACTTTTTATTTGTGAAAAAGAAAAAGAAAAAGAATAGAAGGAGAATACTAATACTTCATGGTAACAGTATTTTTACGGTTCACAAATTGAATGTTAGAGGACATTTTGATGTCTTTCGATCTTCGGTATAGTGAATTCTTAAATATGATTTCATTCTTATTTTGATAAATCTGTTGTTATAATTCTTGTTGGCATAATATGATTAAATCGGCACGGTTATTGTCACGACCCAGGGGTACACCCTAGATATATGTAACATGACACATAGAACCCCGAAGGACTCCATGTAAGCCACTTAGCATATCATAACATAAGATAATAGAAAAATGCGAAAATTTTAAAACATTTTCCATACAATCAAAGTCTCATAAAATGAAGCGGAAGTCTTTAACACTTTGTCTCAAACCATCTAAAAACAACTTTGAATAACTCTTGGGACACATCCCATACATTAGTTCTAACATGAAATTAAAAGACATAAAGGAAATGGTGGCTATATCCTCGATGCTATGAGGACTCACCAATCTTCAACCCTTTGCTCCTACTAAGAACCTAGCCATGAGAATGGAACTCAAGATCAACGGACCCTACATTTGATAAGAATGTAGGCAAGAGTATGTGTTAATACAAAATATACTAAATATGATAGCTAGCATAACATCATAAGAGCATAACATAAGCGCTAGTCAAAACAGACATAAGCCATAAGCATAAGAGATACCTCATGAAACATAAACTATAAGCATAAGAGACAACCACATAGTCATAGGCATAATCTCCAACATAGGCATAATATAAGCATTAGTAAACCCTTAGTCCTTCATGTCATAATTGGAACACCTCATAAGTAGCTTCAAGTCATACTTGTGCAAATGCATGGATGAGACCCCATAATCTCACCCATACTAAGTACCACCTTAGGCCATCATATATACTTGCCATCTTTGGTCTCATCCTTAGCTTATTTCTCATAGACAAGGGAATCTTCACCTTTAGCCAATCATAACAAGGAAGGCAACTGTAGCACAATCCTATCTAAACATACATCATATAAGAGAAACACTTTCTTGGTTGGTAAACCTAAGTCATACTTGTGCAATACATGGATAAGACCTCATAATCCTACCCATGCTAAGTACCACTTTAGGTCCTAATCTTACTTCTTGGTTGGGGACTAGTCCCTCTTTTAAAACATTAGAACACTAGGAGATGCTTCTTTAAGCACATCTTAGTTCCTCTTCTTTACTTTTGAACACTATGAGATACTTCTTTAAGCATGTCTAAGTTCATTAGGTATTTGAACAGTTGGAGATGCTTCCTCAAGCGTGTCTTAGTTCATTATGTTTGAACACTTGGAGATACCTTTTCAGGTATGTCTTTGTTTATTAATGCTTTTGAACACTAGGAGATACTTCTTTAAGAATGTCTTTAATTCATTATATTTGAACACTTAGAGATGCTTCTCAAGCATGTCTTAGTTCATTATTAATTTTGAACTCTATGAGATGCTTCTTCAAGCATGTCTTAGTTCATTAGGTTTGAACTCTAGGAGATGCTTCTTCAAGCATGTCTTAGTTCCTTAATAATCGTGTACTAGTTGGGATATAGTCTTAACCGACATGAGACCATATGAACTATCACATGATCCCTTCCGATGTTACCCCCACTATCAAGGGTTGGTCTACTTGCCTAAGGTAGAACCGGTTTGTTAGCTTAGTTGGATCCACTAGCTA
Organism: Solanum tuberosum; assembly: GCF_000226075.1. NCBI lineage: Eukaryota > Viridiplantae > Streptophyta > Magnoliopsida > Solanales > Solanaceae > Solanum > Solanum tuberosum. Next base: position 3,492,010 of record NW_006238931.1, on the reverse strand, counting down.
ACTTTTCTATGGGGCACGTAGTTATGGGATACATATATTTCTACTTGGAAACCCGGACACCACTTGGTGAGGGACAACATCTCATGAGACATACTTTGGGAAATCCGAACTCTACTTAGTGAGAGTTCCTATCTTGAAAGCCGGACTCAACTAGGTGCAACAATCCATCTCATTTCAATATCCACTCAGTGTAGGCCTAAATCCCACAAGATAACTATTAAGTCTCTACTTTGGCTCAAGTTTCATGGAAAGATGCCCTTGACAATCAATCCAAGTTACTTCATTAGAATAACTCTTTAGACCATGTGTAAGCAACTATCACCATCCATGACCACTATTGCTCCTAAATTCAACTAGGTGTGAAAAACCTTTCAACCTTAGAACCTTCATTATGTGAGAAAACATTTCACATTAATTTCATCATGAGTTCGTGAGGATAACCTTTGAATCAACCCACAGCAACAACCTAATCATTAACACTTCACTCTCAAAGTGTTCTTAAAGCATCTACATAACCTTCATAAAACATGCATAATATCATATATTGTCCTTTCAAGGGTCAAACCTCATATGAAATCAACACATCTAGAATGACTACATTAGACATGGATATAATCATAATTCAAGTGATTCTATCACTTCATACATTCAATCATACTTAAGGTGGATTAGGTGGGTAAAGTCCTTCCACAACAATGATACCATTCTCATATAGGCTTCACTCTCAAAGACATTACAAGCATAATTCAACATATTAGCTTTACTCTCAAAGCCCTAGAATTCTACATTCATGACTACAAGCCTTACTCTAAAAGCTTTACTTCTTACAATCATCATGCATATCTAGAGCACAAGATAATCTAGTCAAAAGCTTCATATTTAAGCAGCTCTAGTCTTAGTTCATGATTAAGGCTCAATCTCATTCATTACTAGTCAAATTCATGATCCATCACATATACATTACTATAATTCAATTCATGTCTACTTGCGTTCATTCTTGAACAATTACTATACATGTCATCAACCCTAGAAGATTATCTCTAAATCCTCAATTTCACTTTTCAAGGCATAAACCCACATTACTTCAATTTCATCAATTACACTAGGGTTAAGCATGGAAAATATGTAATTTCATCATAGTAACATGATTCACTACTAATTCTATCATAAAAAATCAATACCCACTCAATTGGGTCAACATACAACATAACCCACAACATTGAAGAAACCCTAACTTGAATTGGGGAATTCTTCATCAAGTTGGGGAATTCTAGGGGGCTCCATGGATGGAAGAATCCATGGATGAATAGGCTATCATACCTAGGATACAAATCCCTCACAAAGCTTGGAATATTGGAGGAATTTGACCTAGCTTGATTCTCTTCTTCTTGCTTGAGTTTTCTAGAGAGAGAATTTTTGAGAGGAAGAACTTTAGGATCTTTTGGGGTTTTGGAAATAGTGACTTAATTGGGGTGGTTAAAAGCTTAAAATAGTTTATATAGGTGTACTAAGACCATACAAAATGACCTCACTTAATAACCACCTAATAAGGAATTTCCCTAAATGCCCCTCACTAAGCAGCCCCCAGGCTCCACGAGCCATGGTCCTTACCACGAACCGTGGTCCTTGGGAAGTGGCCTGGCCTTCACAAGTTGAAGGCACCTTCACGAGCCTTCCCACAAGCCGTGGTCTTCACCACTGGCCGTGAAGTGGCTCGTGAAGGTGAGCCACTTTGAGGCAGCTTCAACCTAGCTACTGCCTTAACCACCACGAGCCGTGGTGGTGGTCGTGAAGTGGGGAAGTGCTTAGGAATCCTTGGGCAGCCTTAGCCCTTGGCTTGGGCCTTTCCCCCTGGCCTTGGATCTTGCCCTTTGGCTTTACTCTTGTTGTCCTCACACTTAGACCTAGTTGGCGTACTAAGCTACGGGGTGTTACATGTATATTCTAATGAATTCATTTATATAAACAAATTGAAATTTCGTTTTACTTGAAGTAGTAAATCTTCTTTTGCAATGATTCTTCAATTTTGTCAATTTACCTTCATATTATGTGCTCTCTTGTCCGATTTTATTTGTACAAACAAATAAAAAAATTGATTTTTTGAGGTAGTAAAGCTTTTCAAAAATTCAATTTACCTGAAGTAGTAAATCTTCTTTTGCAATGATTCTTCCATTTTGTCAATTTACCTTTACATTATGTGCTCTCATGCCTAATTTCATTTGTATAAACAAATCAAATTTTTTGATTTACATGAGGTAGTAAAACTTTTTTCTTTTTCAATGATTCTTGAATTTTGTTGGTTGACTTTCAGATTATGTTCTCTCCCACCTATTTTTTAAAATATTTTTTAATGATTGATTGTAATAAGTTCTTGACATCCGTTACAACGGTTCATTCTCCATTGTAACAATAAAAATATCATTCTTGCTAAAACTTTTCATTATCCTCTTTAATTGTAGGTTAATAGATGCATTAGATGTATTTAGTAGATTATTATATATTAAAATAAATTAAAAAGTCCAAAAAATTGAGAAAAAAGATAAATAGGAATGGTGACCATATAGACATTCCACATCACCTTTTATATATAGACATGGTGACCATATATATATATAGAGAGAGAGATTCTACGAGTGTTCATTTCTTAAACCTATTCATATTACTTTCGTCATAAATGGTAGTAAATTATTATTTTTTCTATGTAAAGCACCATACAACCGCTAGCTCGTGAAGTCATCATTCAATTGATTCTGCTACTCATTTAAGAAATTTTCACGATTTCTGGTGAAAGAGACTAGAGATGTGAAGGGGTTGGAAATTAAGGATTGTTATACTCTCTTAGTCCTAATTTATATGACATACTTAGAATTTTAAGAACTAAATAATTTAATTGTGACTATGAATTTGATAATATAATTCATAAAATTTATATAGTTGAAAACTGCATAAAAAAAATACTACAAGTCATTGATAATTCAAAATATTTAAAAATTAAAAGTTATATGAAATATTACATTCGAAAAATAATCAAAGAAGCAAGTTAAGGAAAAAGTTTGGTGTCTAAATATTTAAAGAAAATTAGCTCATTTGCTGTAAGTAGGTTTCGAACACAGGATCATTAAAAAAATGAACCTACTTTACCACTGGGTTGGATGTTGCATTTTATCCAAATTGAGTCAACATATTATATATAAAAATATTATTTCAAAAATAGATTAAACATACAGTGTAATATTTTGACGAAGTGGGTTCATATGAACCCGCTTGAAACAATGTAGGCCCTCCCTGACAGGATGCATGAAACTATGTACTAAAAGATTAAGACATAATAAAAATATTTCAAAATAAATAATATAAATCTGTGTCACCTCGGGATCCTTAATAAATTTCGGAACTACATCCTCTGTAGTCGTCATGGGACTAGGGTCGGCGGTGGATGAAAGTCTCGTAGTATGAATCTAAAAATATAATCAAAAGTAAATTTAATATAAACTTAAAGCATTAATAAATAATATAAATATTTCAAAATAAATAATATAAATCCGTGTCACCTCAAAATCTTCTATAAAAATCGAAACGACATCCACTGTGGTTGTCGTGGGGATAGGATCCGCGGTGGATGAAGGCCTTGTAGTATGAATTTAAAATTATAATTAAAAGTAAATTTAATATAAACTTAAATCATTAATAACTAATATAAATATTTCAAAACAAATAACATAAGCCCGTGTAACATCGCGATCCCCAGTAAATATTGAAACGACATCCTCTATGATCGTCGTGTGGCTAGGATCCAAGGTGGATGAAGGCCCCATAGTATGAATCTAAAAATATACTTAAAATTAAATTTAATATAAACTTGAAGCATTAATAACTAATATAAATATTTCAAATAAGTAAATAACATAAATCTGTGTCACATCGGGGTCCCTAGTAAATATCGAAATGACATCCTCTATGGTCGTCGTGGGACTAAGGTTGCATTGGATGAAAGCCCCGTAGTATGAATCTAAAAATAAAATTAAAAATAAATTTAACATAAACTTAAAGCATTAATAACTAATATAAATATTTCAAAACAAATAATTAAATAACATAAATACTTGTCACATCGAAATCCCAAGTAAATGATGGAATAACATCTTATATGATCGTCATGAGGAAAGGATCTGCGGTGGATGAAGGCCCCATAGTATGAATCTAAAAAATTATTAAATAATATAAACTTAAGGCAATAATAAATAATAAGAACATAGAATATTTTTAAATAAATAAATAATATAAACCTGTGACTCAATCAGATCATCAAGTAGTCCTTCAATAAAATCTTGAATGCTATAAAAAGCAGTATCTTGGGTCTCACAATGAGCAGTACCAGATGTTCCCTACAAGAATATATAAATAGTTATGAATCTAAATTATTACTATATAATCAATTACTTATTGAAATAATTGTTAATTCTTACCACCATATCAAGTATATAATCTCCAATGCCTATAACTGATCTGTAGCTCATACGTCCGAGTTCGTCCACATCTCGAGTCGGTCTCGAATAAGGATCAAATGACATGTCTAATAAATTCATGATGTCTGACTCGCCAAACTGATGAATATGCAAACCATCGACCTCTTCTCCCGCCTCTGCCTCTACGTCTAGAGGAATAGGAAAATCACTGACACCACATGCTAGTGCATGTCCTCGTCCTCTACCTTTATACCTCCACACCCCTTTCCTCGTTCATCAACACGTCCACATTTGGGAACAGGAAACGTCGTCATCCTTTGGCACGTACATGCTCAAACAAAGGATCCCCCTTAAAAAATTGCTCACTAAGTTATATTTCGGCCTAAAACAATATATCCCTAACAATTTGAGCTACCTCTTCATCATGTGAAACTGAGGTTGTATCTCTCTACCACTATAATGCAAGACTGTGCAACTTAAATAGTCATCTCGACATCATAATGTTGGTACTATCGGAATGAACAAAGCCCGACAGTACATCAACTTCTAATATAGGCTTACATATAAGCAACCGTCCATATTGTAGGTACCACAATCTAAACCCTGCCCCGATAGTACCATCATCTACCTCAACTACCAAACACCGATGTCGATTATCCCAATCACGAAAATATTTATCCAACATTTCAAGAAGTTCCAAGATACACATGGTGGTTGGTTCCCCAACTAGGAATCACAAGTACATGTTGAGGATGGCCAAACTGACACATTACTCTATCAGGCGCGTGCATCTCACAATATCTAGGCAAAGCATAGGCACACATGTCATTCATAAAAGCTCATCGACCATACAACATCGGGGGGTAGTGTATGTAAAATTTCATTGTACGGTGTCCATCAAAACTATTCTTTAACTATAACAATTAGATAACATAAACATTAAACATTTCGTATCCAAATAAAATTAGTAGTGATCTTCTTTTATATGTAATTTAGATAATAAAAACTAGTAAAAAAGAAAGTTCTAAATTAATTGATTTCTTCGGTAATCTAATTAATATTTTTTGTAAAAAATAATTTTAATATAATAAGGGTGATAAGGACCAATATGTTCCTAAGAGAAATTTTGAAAAATATTTCTTCTGTCATCTAGCTTTGCAAAACATTTTGCTAGACTATTTTAAAGATAGAAAATAAAATTTAAAAATGAATCATAACAATGTCATAAAGAGTTGTAGAATTAATTGATGCACCTGATCCTTTGTCATGCGATCTAGTTGATCTCTAATCGGAATAAGAAAATGATGTGGCGCAGTATCCTGATCATTTCCGCACGTCCAACGCCTAACATATGGAAGTAATGTGTCACCATCATGCAATGTGGGCAGTGGCGGAGTCAGGAATTTCACGAAGGGTGTCCAAAAAAAAGCGAAAAAAATATTGCTAGTGATATTTGAACACATGAGCATTTAGGGCTCTTTCAGAGCATCTGAAACCAGTGGGCTACAATACCTTATTATGTCAATGGTGTCCAAAATTTATTATTTAATCACGTCGTGTATCATTTTACTTATAAATACGGTATTATTTTTCGACGAAGGGTGTTCAATTGGACACCCTCACTATAGGGTAGCTACGCCATTGGATGGGGGGGGGGTGATGGCATTACAAGCGAGATCCTATCTCCACACCAAACCTTAATATGATGCAAATAAAATAATTTAACTTTCATCATTAACAAAAGAAATTAAAAATTAACAATATATATATTTTTAGTAGTTTTTAAAAATTAACTGTATGGAATTTAAATATTTTTAAAAATTGAATATAGAAAAAATTTCTTGTACAATGTAATGTTAAAGATTCTTTTTATTTGAATGAATTTTAAGACTTTAGTAAAGTTACCTGAAGGAGAGGAATAAATCCACAAACGTCAACTACATCACTGATAAATACCCGACAAAGTGCACAATATAAGTAGGCTAATACTGCACTTCCCCAACTGTACTTACCTACGTCCTGGATGGGATCTAGAAACACCAAGTATTGCAAGCTAAAAAGATTCCTCGACGTGTTCGAAAATAAGATACCCCATAATATAACAAGCATGTAATGTTTGGCCATCTTCTCAACCAGTTCTACTGGAGTATTATCTCCTATCGGATCTACCTGTAACCGATCTCTCAAGTAGCCGATAATGCTATGTATCCTCACCCGACTCGCACCATCCATAACGGTAGGTGCTACAGTGCATCCTGTGAGTCTCCGGCCGCCAACGCTCCCCTGTCATCAGGTCACTAACTTCCTTGACCTTCCAACACTGCGCAGGTGTCAACCCCCATGGTCTTACCACTTTGTAGAGACCTGTGTTTTTGGAAAACAGTCACTCGGGCCTAGTCACTGTGACCCCCTTTGTGAGGAGGCACCCCTTCTCCCGACATTACGGGGCTATCTTGTTGAGTTCCTTAGAGAGAGTTGTCCCACACTCCTAGGTATTATCTACCAGCCCAACTGTGTTGGTTTCAGGTACAGGTACCCTTTTGCTTAAAGTCGCTTGAGCTTTTCCTAGGAGTATGGCATGGGTTACATTAGCGTCGTAGCGCTTGGTATTCGAACATTGGCTCGAGATATTTTCTCTACCCCTAAAAACTTTAAAAAGTGGGGATACCTTACGTTCTTGAACCAATAACCATCTTTAGGCTAAGCTAGCCTTCTCCGTTTTTCGTGATTAACAAAGGGTAGTACTGGAATATTCACTGGTTGTCCATCGAAATAACCCTTAAGTATTTTAGGCATTGGACTCTCACCAATGTTTGTGTTACTTAAGCTGAAATTCTCACTTCTGCTTCTTCCACCACCACTGGCGTGTAGGCTTCTCTCTAAGGCGGAACGCTCCCCTACCGATGTATTTTTACATCCCACAGCTTCGGCAAACTGCTTATCCTCATTCATCTTTGGCGCAAGAGCGCTCAATCATTGAGTTATTATGCACTCTTTCAAGGGGGCTGCTTCTAGGCAAACCTCTCGTTTATCTCTGCACCCCTACCTCATTTATCACTAAGAGGTTATTTAGGGGACTTAGCAAATGATCTGGGGATGTTTCCCTCTCGACGATGAAGTTTATCCCCCATGTTATTTTGAGGTCATATCTAGTATTTAGAGTTTATCTCAATTTGGTACCGCTCTCGCGGCCCCACTGAAACAGTGCTCTACCTCTAGATGTCCAATAAACGGTTGTGCCTCAAAACTATTCGGGGAGAACCAGCTAGCTCTGGGTTCGAGTGGCATTTCACCCCTAACCACAACTCATTTGCTAATTCTTAAACATCAGTCAGTTTGGACCTCCACTTAGCTTCACCCAAGCTTCATCCTGGTCATGGATAGATCACCCAAGTTTGGGTCCATAAGCAGTGACAATTTCTCTATGAATACTCATTTTTGCTACGGCTCTGGTGGGTTCTATTAACCAAGCCCTTGGTCCTCCCACTGCTTGGGAGCTTACAGTTTCATGTTCTATTGCACTTCACGATGGGGGTTCTTTTCACCCTTCCCTCATAGTACTACTTTGATATCGGTCACCCATGAGTATTTAACCTTGCAAGGTGGTCATTGCTACTTCACACGAATTCCATGTGCCCCATGCTACTTGGGTCAGAGTGTAAGCTAGTGATGCTTTCGGCTGCTGGACTTTTGCCATCTAGGGTGCAACATTCAGGCTGCTTCACCTAGCAACACGACACTTGTATTGTTCTCCCACAACTCCATTTTCAAAGTTTAGGCTGTTCCCATTTCACTCGATGCTACTACAAGAATTACTTTTGCTTTATTTTCTTTTGGATACTTAGATATTTCAGTTTGCCATGTTGTATCTTTCCTAGCCATGGACTTAACAACAGTTCGAAAGGTTGCCCTATTCGGGAATATCCAGATCTATGCTTATTTTTAACTCCTCGAAAAATTTCATCGATTACTATGACTTTCCTCATCTTTGGGTGCCTATGTATCCACCGTAAGCCTTTCCACGTTTGAACCTCACCCTTCACTTTTAAGGCTTTTCCATACTAAGGTGTTGTTAAATGGATGGATCTTATCAACGTCCATGAATAATAAATCATAGATTGAACTGCCGAATCGGAAAAATTGAGTGTTATCATAAAGCATTGTATCAGATAAGTTCATGAGTTGGAGATAATCCGACTCAAACCACTAACATTTTCCACAGGTAAACAACCACCTCTCAGGTCCCCCGACTGATTCTACCATAGAGGCCAATGATAGACAATAACTCCCCCTAACACAACTTAGAACTTTCATCGTACTGTGTTCTCCAAAAAGCAACTCTTCTCAAAATCTCACTCAAAAGGTGCTGAGTTGGAATCCCATTATAACTAAGGATTCTTGTGGTTCCAGAGGATCCAACTACACGAGAACCAAGAACGGAGAGCTTTCCCCCCTCCCACCCGACTCTTTGGTCTTAATAATGCTAGTTTTAAGAATGAGTCATTACCTTTCTCTGACCCTAACTGCCCAACCCGAGAGCAGATAGCCAATGGGTTCCACTTATTGAACAGGGCTATATGGTCGATTTGTAACCTCTAGATGCCAAAGGCATCCTTGGGGTGATCTTGTAGTTCTTATCGGGTGGAGATGATGGGATCGGTCCATGGATTTTCCTTCCTTTTCTTTTGCCACATTTAGCTCAAAGGGTTGAAGGGAGATAGTGCATCAAGTTGTTTGCAAGGGACAACTTGATCCTCTTCCCCAGAGACCTCAGATGAGAGAACCCTGGGAGGCCGCCAAATCCAATTGCCATCCATGTATGATCCATACTAGATCTGAACAACTACCCATCCTACCTCCTCTACGTTCTTGATAGCCCATCTTTGTCTCAGTAGAGTATTTCAGTGGCACGTTTTGGTCTTCTTCCTAATTAATTAGAAAAAGTGAGCCACCGGTTCAGGTACAAGATACTATCATTACTGTGGACAATTAGACATCCAACCCATAATCGTAACGACCCAATTATCAGAGTAGAGCTCTACCAACTGAGCTATATCCCCCACGCCAAGTGGAGCATTCATCAAGTAGTTAGATGTTTCTTCTATTCTTTTCCCTAGAGTAAGTGGGACATCTTGGACTTGAACCAAAGACCTCCAACGTGAAGTAAATCATCGAACCTACGGTCTAACCAATTGGGAGAGAATTAATAGATTCTTTTTTGGGAGCAATTCATTCTTCCTGAACGCAACATATAACTTCCCGTTGTACTGTGCTCTCTAAGTGTGCTTGTTCCCTCTTACTTCCTTACCCTGGCAAGTCTTTGTGAAATAACTCTAATGAGAAGAAGAAAAAGGCGTTAAGAGACCCTTCTGGCCCAACCCTAGAAACTCTAAGATCTTTTTTCAAACCTACTCCCATTTTGTTTTTGACTCAAGAAGCAAATGGCTTGAATGGTACGACCCCTCCGTCACCCCAGAATGAAAGGGGTGATCTCATAGTTGTTGGTATGTGAAGATATGTTGTTAGGTACTCCATTTTATTTTCTCATTGAGGCTAAACCTAATCTTGTGCTTAAGATATAACTGTCCATACACTGATAAGACATGTATAGATTTTCAAGAAGAGAGGAGCCGTGGTGCCCCGTCGGACCGCTTAGATCCCATGAGTGAATTGAAATTTGATCTACATTGTATCTTACCAAATTGCCCCATCTATCCTCCTGAGGAGTAGTTGGGTTTCAAACCCCGGTTCGAACAAGAGGATTACTCTATGCTAATATGTCTTGGATTATCCACATCTCAAGGTCAGGTCAGGCGCTGATGAGAAAATTGAACTATCCATGTGGCTCATAGCCCTCATAGCCCAGGCACAATGGCACAATTATCATGGGATAAATTTACCAATGAGCTAATAGCCCATCGTGTGAGCCTTCCACTGTGGGCCGCTATACCAAAAGCAAGAGAAATCTCATCCCTCTCATTCCTTATTTTGCCTCAATGTTGCCACACAGGGGGAATATAGGGACGTAAAGAAAGGGTCTTATCAACTTATTCTGACCTAGGATAATAAGCTCGTGATCTTGGTCTTACTTCACCATCTAGAAAGGAAAGAATACTTTCATCTCCAAGTGTAACTCATACGTAGCTCCCTTTTTTTTTGGGGTGTGAAGTTGTATCAAACCAAAATACCCAACAAGCATTAGCTATCCCAAAAAATGAGGTGATCCAGCCGGACCTTCCAATATGGCTATGTTGTTGCGATTTCACTCCAGTCACTAGCCCTGTCTTTGGCATCCCCCTCCGTCAAATTAAGGTAACCACTTCGGGCATGGCCATCTCCCATATTGTGATGAGCGGTATGTACAAAGCCCATAAATGAATTTACCATCGTATGGCTGAACGATGATTACTAGCGATTTCGACTTCATGTAGGTGAAATGCAACTTGCAATTTGAATTGAGGATGGGTTTTTGGGGTTATCTTACCCTCGTGGTATCACGACCCTTTGTCCCAGCCATTTTAGCACAGGTGTCACCCAAGGTATAATGGGCATGATGCCTTGAGATCATACTTACCTTTCCTTCGACTTATCACTGGCAGTCTGTTCAGGTTTCCAAACTAAAAGATGGCAACTAAACATGAGGTTTGCGATCGTTACAGGACTTAAGGCAACACCTTACAACACGAGCTGTGATATCCATGCACAACTTGTGTCTGTGATCCTGAAGGCACCCTTATCTTTCAAGAGAAAATGCGGCATGTCAAGCCTTGGTAAGGTTCTTCACTTTGCATAGAATTAAACCACATGCTCCACCGTTTGTGTAGCCCCTTGTAAATTCCTTTGAGTTTCATTCTTACGAATGTGCTCCCTAGGCGGGATACTTAACGTGTTATCGATATTACTAGATGGGTCGATACGCACAACGCCTAGTATACATCATTTATGACAAGGAATACTAGAGTATCTAATCCCATTTTCTCCCCTAACTTTTGTCTCTCAGAGTCAGTGTCGGCCTAGCTAAGTGCTTTTGCTGTTGGTGTTCTTTCTGATCTCTATGAATTTCACTGCTCTAATAGAAATTCCCTATGCCCCTAACATACTCCATCTTGGTAGTTTCCTCCCCTTGTCCAAGGTTGAGCCCTGGGATTTGCCGGCAGACTTAAAAAGCTACCTACAGATATTTTACACCCAATCATTTCAGATAGTGCTTGCATCCTCTGTATTACCGCGGCTGCTGGCATAGAGTTAGTCGATGTTTATTCCCTAGTTACTTTCATTTCTTCTTCTCCGGGAAAAGAAGTTCATGACCCGTGGGACTTCTACCTCCATGCGACATTGTTCCATCAGTCTTTCGCCCATTGCAGAAACTTCCCAACTTCTGCCTCCCGTAGGAGTCTAGGTTGTGTCTTAGTCCTAGTATGGCTGATCATCCTCATGTACTAGCTACTGCTAATCACCTTGTTAAGTTATTACCTCACCAACTAGCTAATCACACATGAGCCCCTCCTTGAGCGGATTCCTCCTTTTGCTCCTCAGCCTATGGGATATTAGCAACTGTTTCTAGTTGTAGTTCCCCTCCCACGGGTAGGATCTTATGCGTAGGGTTGTTCATGGTTATAGTTAAAAGGTCAAATCAAACCGCAATCCGAACAAAACCGATTAAAATTTGATATTTGGTTTTGTTTGGTTAGGTTTGACTTTAAATTTTGAAAATCGATACTATCTGGTTTGGTTTTACTAAAAAACAACCGCAAAAAAAACCAAATCGAACCAATAAATTAGATATATAAATTTATAATTATTTACATATTATTCATATATAAAATATAATATTTTGTTAAATTTTAATTAACTTAAGTCTTTAACTTAACCATTTTCTCATGCCCAACACTTAAATTTTATCCCAACTATTACAATCCTAAGTCCAAGTCTATCAAAATCCATTACTTTAGTCTTTACCTATCTTACCTCACATAAGATAATCACACTCTCTCTTAATTGGATCACTTTGTTTTTGTTATGATAACTCTAGTATTGCTTAATTGCTTAATTGAACCAACAATAGCTATTTTGTGGATTTTTCACGTACTAGATGTTTGTGTCTATCAAAATACGTATGTCCTCAAAAATATTATTATTTTCAAATAAAAAAAACTAGAAAAACCAAACCAAACCGAAAATAACCTAACTGATGGTTAGTTTTTTCATTTGGTTTGGTTTCAAAAAAATTTAAAAACGACTAGATTAGTCTGGTTTTGGTTTTAACCAATAACCGATCCAAACTGAACCACAAACACCCCTACTTACACGTTACTCACCCATCCGCCACTGGAAACACGTTTCCCATGTTTCCCATCCAACTTGCATGTGTTAAGCATGCCGTCATCGTTCATCCTGAACTAGGATCGAATTGTCCATGAGATTCATAGTTGTATTACTTATAGCTTCCTTGTTTGTAGACAAAGCGGATTTGGAATTGTCTTTCATTCCAAGGCATAACTTGTATCCATGCGCTTCATATTTTCCCGGAGTTCGCTCCCAGAAATAAGTCATACCTTCCCCCTCATGTCAATCCCATTAGCCTCTTATCCATTCTCATTGAACGACGGCGGGGGAGAAATCCTACTAGAAAAACTCATATTGGACTTAGGGATAATCAGGCTTTTACTGATGACTTCAACCATGTTAAGGTGACACTGTACCACTGAGTTATATCCCTTCCCCGCCCCATCAAGAAATAGAAATGACTAAGCCTAAGTCAAAGGTTCGAGAAACTCAATACCATTATTCTTGAACAGCTTGGAGTCGGGCCTTTTTGGTACTACTATGGATATGAAAATATTGGTCAAAATCACATTCAATTATCAACTTCCCTTATCATAAATAGGATTGATTATTGATTCTGAAGGAACTAGAGTTACATCTCTTTTCCATTCAAGAGTTCTTATGTGTTTCCATGCCCTTTGAGACCCCCAAAAATGGACAAATTCCTTTTCTTAGGAATACATACAAGATTCTTCACTACAAAAAGGATAATGGTAATCTTACCATAACTACTTCATTTATGAATTTCATATTAATAGAAATACATGCCCTACCGAGACAGAATTTGGAACTTGATATCCTATTTCCTAGCAGGCAAAGATTTACCTCTATGGAAAGGATGATTCATTCGGATCGACATGAGAGTCCAACTACATTGCCAGAATTCATGTTGTATATTTGAAATAGGTTTACCTCCTCGCTTATCTCATGGTACACTCCTCTTCCCACCGAGCCCCATTTCTCCTCGGTCCACAAAGACAAAATGTAAGACTGGTGCCAATATTTCATCGCGGAAGAAAGGACTCACAAAGTCAGGATCATTAACTAATACTAATCTGATATAATAGTCTAATATATCTAATATAATAGAAAATACTAATATAATAGAAAAGAGTTGTATTTTCTATATACTTTCCCCTATTCTGTTGCTACCACGGGCTTTACGCAATTAATCAAATTAGATAGATATCCCTTCAACATAAGTCATCGAAAGGATATTAGACACCCGCCAAAGTACGAAATCCACAATCTTTCAGAAAATGGATTCCTATTCAAAGAGTACATAACTGCATGGATAAGCTCACACTAACCTGTCAATTTGGGATCCAAATTAGAGATTTTCCTTGTGAGGTATCAGGAAGGATTCAAAAATGGAATAATATCGATTCACATAGAAGAAAAGGTTCTCTATTTATTCAAACATTACCTATGGGATAGGGATCGAGGAAGGGGAAAACCGAAGATTTCACATGGTACTTTTATTAATATTATTTATTTTGTACCTTTCGTTCAATGAAAAAATGGGTAAAATTCTACCAGATCAAACCTATGGGACATAAGGAATGAGATAAAAAAAAAAGGGAAAATATTCATAGTAAACAAATATGAAGTAGAAGAACCCAGATTCCAAATGAACAAATTCAAACTTGAAGAGGATCTTCCTTATTCTTAAAGAATGAGGGGAAAATGGATTGATCAAGAAAGATCTTTTGTTCTTATTATATATAAGACCGTGATTGGATCTGCATATGTTTGGTAAAGAGAATAATTTTATCCTTCGATAATAATAAAAAATGGACAATATTCAATTGGAAAATGAAAACGTGACATTCTGTTGCTACCACGGGCTTTACACAATCGATTGAATTAGATATATATCCCTTCAACATAGGTTATCGAAAGGATATTAGAGACCCGCCAAAGTATGAAAGCCACGATCTTTCAAAAATGAATTCCTATTCAAAGAGTGCATAACTGCATGGATAAACTCACGCTAACCTGTCAATTTGGGATCCAAATTAGATATTTTACTTGGGAGGTATCGGGAAGGATTCAAAATGGAATAATATTCATTCATATAGAAGAAAGGGTTCTCTATTTGTTCAAACACTGTACCTATGGGACAGGGATCGAGGAAGGGGAAAATCAAAGATTTCACATGGTACTTTTATTAATATTATTTATTTCGTACCTTTCGTTCAATGAAAAAATGGGTCAAATTCTACCGGATCAAACCTACGGGACTTAAGGAATGATACAAAAAAAAAGAGGGAAAATATTCATATTAAACAAATATAAAGTAGAAGAACCCTGATTCCAAATGAACAAATTCAAACTTGAAAATAATCTTCCTTATTCTTAAAGAATGAGGGGCAAATGGATTGATCAAGAAAGATCTTTTGTTCTTCTTATATATAAGACCGTGATTGGATCCACATATGTTTGGTAAAGAGAATAATCCTATCCTTTGAGAATAATAAAAAATGGATAATATTCAATTGGAACATGAAAACGTGACTAAATTGGTCCTAGTTACTCTTCGGGGCGGGGTGGAAGAAGGGGGGGGGGCATTCTTGAACGCGGAAAAGGATCCAATGAATTTGAAATAATTGAAAGAGGAGTCGTATGAGGTGAAAATCTCATGTACGGTTTTGTACAGTGGCAGGAAGGGTGACTTATCTCTTAACTTTTCCACTATCACCCCAAAAAAACCAAACTCTGCCTTACGTAAAGTTTCTAGAGTACCATTAACCTCTAGATTTGAAATAACTCCTTATATATCTGGTATTGGCCATAATCCACAAGAAAATCATTTAGTCTTAGTAAGAGGGTAAGGGTTAAGGATTTACCCGATCTGAGATATCACATTGTTTGAGGAACCCTAGATGCCATCGGAGTAAAGGATCGTCAACAAGGGCGTTCTAGTGTGTTGTTGATTCTTATCCAATACTTGTATTATTTGATGATGCTATATGAATCGCTAGAAACATGTGAAGTGCATGGCTAACCCCAATAACAAAAGTTTCGTAAGGGGATTTGAGTAGGCTACCATGAGATTAAAGATCTTGTTTCTAAAGAGATTCGATTCGAAATTCTTGTATGTCCAAGGTTTAGTATTGAAATAATTTAAGAGGTTTCCCCTTACTTTGTTCGTGTCAACAAATAATTAGAAATACCTCAACTTTTTTAGAATAGGTCCAAGTCAAATAGCAATGATTCAAACCACTTATTTTTACACTATTTCGGAAACCCAAGGACTCAATCGTATGGATATGTAAAATACAGGATTTCCAATCCTAGCAGGAAAAGGAGGAAAATGGATACTCAATTTAAAATGAGTAAATAGAATTTCATACTCAATCTCATAGACACATATGGAATTTTTTTCCGATGAAAGTCATATGTACAACTTGGAGGGAGATCTTTTGTATCTTTCGAGACCACCCTACAATATGGGGTAAAAATACCAAAATAAGTGATTTTAGCCCTTATAAAAAGAAAATTGATTCTTGAACCCCTTCCACGCTCATGTCAAATCAAGGTACTGCAAAAAGAAAAACAAAAAAATCTGATCCAATTTTTCGTAATTGATTAGTTAACATGTTGGTTAACCGTATTTTGAAACACGAAAAAAATCATTGGCTTATCAAATTATCTATAGAGCCATGAAAAAGATTCAACAAAACATAGAAACAAATCCACTTTCGTTTTATGTCAAGAAATACATGGAGTAACTCCCGAAATAACTGTAAAAGCAAGACGTGTAGGTGGATTGACTCATAAAGTTCCCATTGAAATAAGATTCACACAAGGAAAAGCACTTGCCACTCGTTGGTTATTAGTGGAATCCCGAAAACGTCCGGGTCAAATTAAGACTTTCAAATTAAGTTCCGAATTAATGTATGTTGCCTAAGGGAGTGGCGATGCCATACACAAAAAGGAAAAGGCTCATAGAATGGCAGAGGCAAATAGAGTTTTTTCACATTTTTGTTAATCCATGAATAGGATCTATACATCTTAATTGAAAAGGAATTAAGAGAAAAAAATAATCTTAATTGATCGAAAGATTTCTCGAAACAAATAAAAAGGAAACGAAAGATGAATCATAAATCATGGATCAACTAAGCCCTCTCTAGGACTTTCTTAAAGAGGAACCTCATGTAAATACCATGGAATAAGGTTTGGTCCTATTCATGGAGATTTCATAACTATTCCAAAAATGAAAATTTCAACACAATTGGTATTTTTTTTGGAAATTGGAAGCAGTTACTAATTCACGATCTGGCATGTACAGAAAGAAAACATTATTCTCAATTCTACAAGAATTTTTATATAAGCCTTTCATTGGCTTCTCTTCGATGAAAGTTTGATTTTACCAGAATGTATCCTAATTTTTGGCCTAATTCTTTTTCTAATGATTGATTCAACCTCTGATCAAAATGATATAACTTGGTTATACTTCATCTCTTCAACACGTTTAGTAATGAGCATAACGGCCCTATTGTTCCAATGGAGAGAAGAACTAATGATTAGTGTTTCGGGAAATTTCCAAACGAACAATTTCAACTAAATCTTTCAATTTCTTATTTTACAAAGTTCAACTCTATGTATTTTTGTATCCGTAGAGTACATTAAATAAATAGAATTGGCTAGAACAGAGTTTCTCTTATTCGTATTAACATCTACTCTAGGAGGAATGTTTTTATGCGGTGCTAACGATTTAATAACTATCTTTGTATCCCCAAAATGTTTCAGTTTATGCTCCTACCTTTTATCTAGATATACCAAGAATGATTTACGATCTAATGAGGCTACTATGAAATATTTATTCATGGGTAAGGCAAGCTCTTTTGTTCTGGTTCATGGTTTCTCTTGGCTATATGGTTCATCCGAGGGAGAGATTGAGTATCAAGAAATAGTAAACGATCTTATCAATACACAAATGTATAACTCCGAAGGAATTTCAATTGCACTCATATTCACAACCGTAGGAATTGGGTTAAATCTTTCCCCATCCCCTTCTTATCAATAGACTCCTGACGTATATGAAGGAGTGAGGTTTGTTCAAGAATTCCTACCTCTCTATCTATAGCTGAGATGTTTGGATGTTTCAAAACTCCATGGACATTCAGAAGAGAAATGTTATCCCCACTCGGACCAAGACATAACTTTTACTTGTTCAAATAATAATTAAGGTGAAGCAGGGTCAGGAACGACAAATCTCTTTATGATAAACAAATCCATTTTGCAAGTTCGTTATTACAGGTAGTTCCTACAAAGGATCAGACTAATGACGTATACAATACTTGAATTTTTTATGTAGATGCTACTGTAACACCCCAAAACATTCTAAGTTAAGACTTGAACCATTCTTCATTTGTGAATATGATTGTACATGGTGATTATTAAATTGCACATATGTGTAAAGGTAAACTATTTAGTGTGAGAATGATTTTGGATATCAATTAAGGTCACTAGAAACTCCTAGCACAAAGTTGAGTTGAAAATTTCCTTACCGATTAAGTATTGATGTAAGATTCTCTTTGGGTCAACTTAAAACGACCATATCTCTTAGAATATAAAGAGTTACGTGGCCCATAACATATCAAATTAAAGGTATTTGAATCTTATTTCCAACGCCACAAATTTCGTAATAATCTGAGTTTTGAGTAAAAAGTTATGACAATTTTAGTAACCAGATACACTGCAGTGATAAATTAGCCGATGGGAAAACATTAAAAAGGGTCTTTTTACTTCTAAGAAAACCCTAAACGAATTTCTTGACGAATTAAGGACCCAAAAAATTCAGATTTTCATATCTTAATTCATCATTCTTTTCTCTCTCAAACCCTAAGGCAAAACCTTAAGTAAAAATCAAAGTAGAAGACTTACATTCAAGATTCTTTCAATATTTTTCAAGATTCTTATTCAAGGTAAGTCATTCTCCAAGAATTTCATTCTTTCCAACTCAAATTTCATCATACAATTATGAATCATTAATGAGAATTCTAATTCTTGGCCATAGAGTTTCAAGAAACTAATTCAAGAATCTCAAGAAAAGTTTTCTTGATTATTCTCCTTCAAGCTAGGGTTTCAAGGCTTTTAATCAAGTTCTTCAAGATTCTTCAAGAACCTTGTTCTTCCAGGTATGAAAGGCTATCATAGTGTTGGAATAATTCGTCCTCACACCCTACATCTACTTTCAAATCAGTAAAAGAGTAATCTAGGATCTATCCCTGGATTTGAGTATCCTTGAGATGAGTTGATTTTGAGTTCTTGAGTTCCTGATTCTTTTTTAAATTCTATTCCTAATTATTGAATTGTTATATGTTATGCATTGAGATTCTTGAGTTGATTTGCTCATGTCTATATTTCAGCATGAACAATATGAATTGAGTATTCTTGAGATTAGTAGTATCATTGAGTTATAAGTTTCGAGTTCCTGAGTCCTTGAGTTCATGAGTCTTGAGTTCTGAGTACTGAGTTCCATATTGCTATTAAGATCCCTAAGTTGAGTCGTTCATGTCCATAATTCCACATGAACCCTATGAATTGAGTTAAAAATCTTGAGAAGTTTTTTAAAGCCAACACTTGAGTTTAAAACTGAGTTTTGAGGAAGTAAACATGAGTTTTGAGAAAGAGTTTCTAAAACATGTTTAATATGACAATAGAGTATGCCATCAATGTTTAAGAAGTATGGTATCAAGATATACCATCAATTTTTATGCAGTATGACTTCCCAAGTCATCAAGGACCATATTACAATATGATTTTGATATGTTTTTTAGAAAGAGTTTTCAAGTATGAGTTGAATAATAGTATAAGGGGACTAAGTATTCCCAAAGGTATCAATTTTTACATCGATAAAAGAGAAACTTTGATTTCTAAATAAGTTATGAGTTCGAAAGATATTTCAAGAGTAGTTACCTCTTTTAAGAGCATAGTTTGAGCAATTATCTAAAACCAGAGGAAGCGTTATGTTTTTAAACGTATGAGCATTAGGTATTTATTATTGGGAGTAGTATTGAGCATCGATATGTGATGAGTTCAGACAACTCACTTTCCTCATAAACCATGTATGCCAACATGGGTACATAATCATACTTCTTAGATGAATCCTAAGTGCCTTCGGGCAGAGCTAAGTGGATCCACTTAGTTGAGGTGTCCTATATCCCAGCAAGGTAAAGGACAATTCTGACAGCGTGGGCGAGACATTGTATCATCATGTAGCTCATAGTGATGGTTGTTGGTTAGAAAATCTCCCAATATAGTTAAAATGTATTTTTATATATCACCTATTATGTTGAGTTCTGATATGAGAAAGTATTTTGTAAAGATTTAAATGATTTAACTCCTTTATTTCTCTACATTCAGCCTGAGTACATTGTTAACTATTTCAATCCTTTCTTTCAGTTATTTGTTATTCAAATATATTACATACTCGTACATTCAATGTACTGATGTCATTCGACCTGCATCTTTCAATGATGCAGATACAAATTCTTAGGATACTCAACAAGAATCTGTTGAAATCATTTCATCTGCTTGTCATCTTTTGAGTGAGACCTTCTTGCTCTAGAGGACTCTAATTTTATGAGTGATTAGTAACATTTTGAGTAGTTGTGAGTCTTGTCCCAAAACTCATCTTTGTACAGTAGTGGCTTCATAGATAGACAGTTTTGAAGAGTCTTTCAGTTTTCATATGTTCTATTTAAACTTATGTTTCATACTCAGTATATTAAGAAACGTTTTTGAGATTCAGTAAGTGTTTTTAAATGTTTCTTTCAATTTGATGCTTATGTATGCTTGAATTAGTCTTCCGCTGGTAGTCAGCCAGGATAAGGGTTCGCTTGGGACCAACAATGGTTTCTGAGTGTCAGCCACGTCCAGGGTGTAGGCTCGGGTTATGACAACTACATAGTTGGTTTTCATATTTCAGAGACTATGAGTGTAATAAGAGCATTTGTCGACAAAAGGATCACCATAAGATGATCATCTCGTGGCTATTGAGAACAAATGAAATTAGATGGTTCTATTTCTTAATCTTTTAGACTTGCTCCTATGAAACCAAGGTTGAAAAGATTGCAAAAATCAGTCATTCACAACCACTGATGAAGGATTCCTCGAAAATTTAAGGATTAGTAATTATTTTTAGAGATCGAATGGATTCGGTCTTATACATAAGCGAGGAAGGTAATCTAAAAAGAAAGAAAATGGGTTCTTCTTTCTTTTATCACTTAGGAGTCATGTGAGATGAAAGTCTCATGTAGGGTTTTGAATGAGAAAATGAAGCGAGGGATCCTTTTTTCGACTCTGACTCTCCCACTCCAGTTTTTGCTTTTATTTCTGTTACTTTGAAAGTGCTACTTCAACTTCAACCACTCCAATTTTGATATTCTTTTATATTTCTCATCAAACGAATGGAATATTTTTCTAGAAATCCTAGCTATTCTAAGCATGATATTGGAAAATCTCATTGTTATTACTCAAACAAGTATGAAACGTATGCTTGCATATTCGTCCATAGGCCAAATCAGATATGTAATTATTAGAATAATTGTTGGAGACTCAAATGACATAAATGCAAGCATGATAACTTATATGTTGTTCTATATCTCCATAAATCTAGGAACTTTTGCTTGCAATGTATTATTTAGTCTACGTACTGGAACTGATTTCAAGATTATGCAGGATTATACAAAAAATATCCTTTTTGGCTCTCTCTTTAGCCTTATGTCTCTTATCCCTAGAAGGTCTTCCTCCATTAGCTGGTTTTTTGGAAAACTATATTTATTCTCGTGTGGATAGCACGCAGACCTATATTTCTTGGTTTTAATAGGCTCCTTACAAGCGTTGTTGCTATATACTATTATCTAAAGATAATCAAGTTATTAATGACTAGACAAAACCAAGAAATAACCCTCACGTGCAAAATTATAGAAGATCCCCTATAAGATCAAACAATTCCATAGAATTGAATTGATTGTATGTGTGATAACATCTACTATACCAGGAATATCAATGAACCCAATTATTGCAATTTCTCAGGATAGCCTTTTTTAGCTTCTAGGGTCTATTTCTTAGTTCAAGATCCCTCTTACTAACTGAAATAAAAAAAAATAGTAGATCTGTTCCACCCAAAATTGTAACACCTCAGATTTGGAAAAGAAAGAAAAGGGATTTTTGGGCTGCAGGTTGTGTCTATGGGTCCTATCTACGAATAGTAGAGGCTCCTATGGGCCGTATATGGTAACCGTAGGAAGTGAAGAGTAATTTTCAAAATCAAGTCCCAGTATTGAGGTTCACCGGGACGGCCCTTAATCATTGTATGAGTCATAGATAGGTCTCGTAGGTGAGTCCTAGATATAGTAAAATTTTGAGGGTTAAGTTGGTTTCTACGGTTAGTGTCTACAAACCGTAGGAAAACCTACTAGCCGTAGATAGGTTTTGTCAAACTTCATCAAGTTTTAAGGTTTATACACTTTTTTATGGTTGGCTAGTATGGTCCGTCGTAGGTTTAAATTGTAGAAGGGTTCGACAATTAATTTTATGGGGCTTTTAAGTCTTTTCCCTAAGTGAATAATGCATATGCTAGATCATTTTGGTCCAAATCCTATGCTATATATAAGTCTTTTAAGTCCTAACACTACCCATTTACAATCATTCTCCTAAATTCTTAAATTCCCTCCAAGATCACCCCCAAAATCCTCTCAAAAGCTAAGGAAGGAAAAGGCTAGGGTTTGGCTTCAAGAAATCCAATTCACCATAGCAATTAGGCTTTTAACTCTAAGGTATGCTAGTATTCACCTATGAAGTCCTTTCCTCCATAGGGTTCCTAAAATCTCTAATTTTACAAGTTAGATTCTCAAATCAAAGTTAAGGTTTTATTAATCTTCATGAGTTCTTTTCAATTATGATTCAATTGATTGCTTTCTATCTTTTTATGCATAAATTGAGGTAATTATATATTTTTAAGTTGAATATAGATGAGCCCATGCATGATCCATGATTCTTAGACTATGATCATATGATGAAGCTTATGAACTATGAAAGATAAAGTTATGAAGATATGCATGTTATATTATGAAATTGATAAAAATTATTTAAGGATTCTTTGAGAGTAAAGTATCAATGTTATTGTTATTGTTGTGAAAGGTTTTTTCACAAACGGATTCATAAGGTTGACAGGTTTTCTCACCTAAGTTGAATTAAGGTTAATGAGCTATTCTAAATGAACTTTATATTGGATTGGTTGCTTAATGGTTACTTTCCATGGATGATGAAATGAATAAGGTTAATGAATATTCCATGGGATTTTTTCTTAGCACCGAGAGGACATTGAGATGGAGGCTCCCTCGTTAGTAGAGGTTGGGTTTCTAGTAGCAATCTCTTTATCCCATAACTATGTGCCACCATAGGATCATTTTGTTAGATAGACATTAGCTATTGGATCTACTTTATCTAAAGACTTATGGTTCTTACCTTCGCAAGTGGGAATCTCGTTTTGGTGTAGAATAGACACCAGATTCCATGTTATAGCTCAAATGGTCTATGTCGGTTATATGGTAAACTTCCCATCATAATGAACTAAGGTTACTTTATGAAAGTATCTCACAAGTGTTTTAAAGATGCTTAGCTTGCATTGACCATGATTATGACTTATGTTTTCTAATATTTTCTCTCATGATTTAAGCTTGGTCATTGCATGTAATGTAAAGTTCTTTTTAGCATGATTTTATAATTATTATGCATTGCTATCATACTTAGTACATTTTATGTACTAATTCATACTTGTGCCTACATTGTTTCCCTGATGTAGGGTCTACACTCCTACCTCCCATACTCGTGGCTAGTTGGTTCTATTGGCCTCGAAGATTGGTGAGTCTTCATGTTCCAAGGATTGAGACACTTTAATACTTTTATGTCATTTCAATTTTCAGACTTGTAGGTGATGTATGGGTTGCATCCCAATCACTTTTTTTATGATGTATTAGATGACTTATGTGGACTTCCGCTTTTGTTGAACTGTTTGATGATATAAAACTGTTTCTTTAAAATATTTATTGTCTATTATATTGTATAATGTATGCTAAGTGGCTTGTGTAGGACCTCTTGAGGCTCTATACACCATATTACACCTAGGGTATACTTTGGGTCGTGACAAACTTGGTATTCAGAGCACAACGTTTAGAAACGTCCTAAGATGTCTCATATGCCACATCGAGTAGAGTCTTATTCATGAGTGTGAAATGCACCACATTTATGAATAAAAGACTATAATATGCTTAGGAAACTCCACTTCTTTCATTACTTTAAAGTCACGTGATAGAGTGTAACTCTATAAACTCTCTCATAATCCTTATCCGATGGTTATTAGGATATAGACCCTCAAAGAGCATACGTTAGAATGAATGTGGGTGAGAATGTAAAACAAGAAGCTTCTAAAGCTCCCCAAGTTTCGATCGACCCTTTAACCGAGTAAGTGACTAATACAGAATTCCAAGATGATTTTCAAAGTGTCGGTTCAAGCTATGATGGCTCAATATAATAGGGAGGTTGTGCTCCTCGTGAACCCAAATGTGGGTATGACGATAACTAGAGTGAGGGACTTCACTATAATGAATCCCCCGGAGTTTCATGGTTCCAAAGTTGATAAAGATCCTCAAGAGTTCATTGATGACATGTATAAAGTTTTGATGATCATGGGAGTGATGTCGGTGGAAAAGACAAAATTGGCTACTTATAAACTTAAGTGTGTTTCTCAAGTTTGGTTTAACCAATTGAAGGAAGAGAGGGCGGTTGATGCAGGTCCCTTGATTGGGAAAAGTTCAAAGTTGTTTTCCTTGATAGATTATTTCCCCTTGAGATGAGGGAGGATAAAGTTCTTGAGTTCATTAACATTCGTCAATGAAATATGAGTATGAAAGAGTATGCCTTTAAATTTACACAATTGTCTAGATATGCCCCTACTATGGTTGTCGACTCTAGGGTAAAAATGAGCAAGTTTGTTTTGGGAGTGTCTAAAATGGTGGTTAAGAAATTTCGTACCACCATGCTCATTAAGGAAATGGATATTTCTTGCCTAATGATACATGCTAAACAAATAGAAAAGGAGAAACTTAAGGGAAGATCTAGGGAGGCAAAGAGGGCAAGGACCGGTGATGATGACTTTTTACATTTGAGTCCCGATGGACATGATCGTTCCAGATTCCGACAAAGGTCCTCCGGTCAAGGTTTCTCTAATGCTTGCGATCCAAATTTTAACAAAGATAGGGTGTCTAACCCTAAGCCTCAAGGAGGAAATGATGGTGAATCTTCATTGTCTACTTGTGCTAGATATGGAAGGAAGCATGAGGGTAAATTCTTAGTCGTTTCAGATAGTTGCTTTGGTTGTGTAAGAGTGGTCATAAGATAAGGGATTGTCTATCACTTATTGCTACGGAAGTGAGGGTAGGAAAGATCCGCCTAGTGTTTAGGTTCAAGTGCCGCAAAGTAAAATCGTTTCTATGCACTTCAAACTCATCATGATGGAGAGGGTTCTCTCGATGTTGTTACCAGTATGTGGAAAGTCTTTCATCTTGATGTTTATGCTTTTCTTGATCCAGTGCTACTTTGTATGTTATGATTCCATATATTGCTATGAGGTTTGATGTTTCTTCGGATGTGTATTTACTCCTATTGGTGAATCTACTGTGGCGAAGAGAGTCTATAGAAATTGTCTCATCTCCTTATCCCATAGAGTCACTTGATATTGTAGAGTTTGATATGTTAGATTTTAATATTATTCTTGGTATGGATTGGCTCAGTTCTTTTTATGCTTCTGTTGATTATAGAACTCGAGTGGTCAAGTTTTAATTTCCAAATGAGCTGGTCCTAGAGTCGAAAGGGGGAAATTTTATGACTAAGGGTCAATTTGTTTCTTATCTTAAAGCAATAGAAATGATCTCTAAGGGTTGCATATATCATCTTTTTTGAGTTTGGGATACGAATTTTGAAACCCCTATTCTTGAGTCTGTCCCCATTATAAATGAGTTTCTGGAAGTGTTTCCCGATGATCTACCAGTGTTCCTCCCGAAAAGGAAATAGACTTCAATATTGACCTTCTCTTAGATATGCAACCTATCTCTATTCCTCCTTACCCTATGGCTCCAATAGAACTTAAGGAATTGAAAGAGCAATTGAAGGATTTGTTGGATAAGGGTTTTGATCTGACCGAGTATCTCTCCATAGGGTGCTCCCATTCTATTTGTTCGTAAGAATGATGGTTCACTTCGCATGTGTATTGATTACTGCCAATTGAACAGGGTTACCATTAAGAATAGGTATATTTTTTAAAGGATAGATAATTCGTTTGATCAACTCCAATGAGCGATTTACTCCTCTATGATAGACCTCTGGTTGGGTTATCACCAATTGAGGGTGAAGGAAGATGACATTTTGAAGACGAATTTTTAGACTCGGTATGGTCACTATAAGTATCTTGTAATGTCGTTTGGTTTGACTAATGGTCTGGTCTTATTTATAAACTTGATGAATAGAGTGTTTAGAAAATATCTACACAGGTTTGTGATTGTGTTTATCGATGACATCTTGATTTACTCAAGGAGTGAAGATGAGCATGCCGATCATTTAAGGATTCTATTGTAAGTCCTCAAGGACAACCAACTCTTTGCAAAGTATAGTAAATGCAAGTTTTGGTTGAGATCCGTGACTTTTCTTAGTCATATTGTTTCAGCTAAAGGTATTAAGGTAGATCCTAAGAAGACGGATGCGGTTAAGAGTTGGCCTAGACCTCTATCCCATTTATACATTCAAAGTTTCTTGGGTTTGGCTGATTATTATAGAATATTTGTGGAAGGGTTTTCTACGATTGCCTTTCCATTAATTGCATTGATCCAAAAAAAAGTTAAGTTCTCATAGTTGGAAGCGTGTGATAAGAGTTTTCAAGAATTGAAAGATAGACTTACCTCCACTCCGGTGTTAACTTTACCGTAAGGGTCCGATGGGTTTGTTGTTTATTGTGATGCTTCAAAAATTGGATTAGTGTGTTTTCTTATTCAAAAGGGAAGGCAATTGCTTATGCTTAAAGGAAACTTAAGATTCATGAAAAGAACTATCCTACCCATGATTGGGAGCTAGTGACGTTTGTGTTTGCCTTAAAGATTTGGAGATACTATTTGTATGGTGTCCATGTTGATATCTTCACCGACCACAAGATCTTGCAATACATGTTCAAGCAAAAAGATCTAAACCTTCACCAACGTAGATGACTAGAACTCTTGAAGGACTATGGAATGAGTGTCCTTTATCACCTGGGCAAAGCTAATATGGTGGCCAATACCTTAAGTCAGTTGTCCATCAATAGTGTTACACATGTTGAGGATGGTAAGAAAGAGTTGGTTCGTGATGTTCATAGACTAGCTCGGTTAGGTGTTCGGTTGTTTGATTTAAACGAGGGTGGTGTCATCATTCATAATGGTTCAAAGTTGCCATATGTGTCGGATGTAAAAGTCAAGAAAGGTCTTGATCCGAAATTGGTTGGGTTGAAGGAAGCAATGCTTAAAAATACCGTTGAGGCTTTCTCCCAAGGGGGAGATAGTGTGATTTGATATCAAGGTTGTTTGTGTGTTCCTTATGTAGATGACTTAAGAGAGAAAATTTTATCAAAGGCTCATAATTCTCGACATTCCATTCACCCGGGAGCCACCAATATGTATTGTGAGTTGCAGGAGGTCTATTGGTGGAATGGGATGAAGAAGTATACTACAGAATTTGTTACTAAGTGTCCTAATTGTCAACAAGTGAAAGTTGAGCATCAAGAGATGGGAGGTTTGTCCTATGATATACGCATTCACACTTGGAATTGGGAGAATTTGAATATAGACTTTATTGTTGGTTCACCCCGCACCCGGTGGCAACATAACTTGAATTGGGTTACTGTAAATTATATGACAAAGTCGGCTCATTTCACTCCCATAAAGGTTTCCTATTCAGCTGAAGACTATGCTAAGTTGTATCTAAGGGAGATGGTTAGGTTGGATGGAGTGCCCATATCCATTATCTCCGATCGTGGCACCCAATTTACTTCTCAATTTTGGAAGTCTTTCTAAAATCACCCTGGTACTCGAGTTAAGCTTAGTGAGGCCTTTCATCCTCAAATCGATGGGCAAGCAGAGCGTGTTATTCAAACTTTGGAAGATATGTTGAGAGCTTGTGTGATTGACTTCAAGGGTAATTGGTATGATCATTTGCCTTTGATTGAGTTTGCTTATGATAATAGCTATCATTCAAGAATTGGTGTGGCTCCATTTGAGGCTCTTTATGGTATAAGGTGTATATCTCCTATAAGGTGATTTGAAGTTGGTGAGATTGCTTTAATAGGTACCGAGTTAGTACATAAGGATATGGAGAAAGTTTGGCTTATTAGAGATAGGTTGAAAATGACTCAACGTCGAAAAAAGTCCTAAGTCGATGTTAGAAGAAGAGATCTTTGGTTTGATGTAGATGATTGAGTCTGCTTTAAAATTTCACCAATGAAGGGTGTGATGAGATTTGGGAAGAAAGGGAAGCTTAGTCCCCATTATGTGGACCCATATCATATTTTGAGGCATATTGGTAAGGTTGCTTATGAACTTGATTTGCCTAATGACTTAGCATCGGTACATCCGGTTTTCCGTGTCTCCCTGTTGAAGAAATGTGTTGGTGATCTGATATCTATTATTCCATTGGAGAGTCTTGGTATAAAGGAGAGCCTTTATTCCAAAGAAGTTCTGGTTGAGATTTTGGACCGGCAAGTTAAAAAGTTCAGAAATAAGGAAATTGCATACGTGAAGGTATTATGGAGAAACCAAAGGGTTGAGGGTGTTACTTGGGAGGACGAGGACGATATGATGTCCCGTTATCCCCATCTCTTTCCCTCTGATCCTATATTAGTTTGAGGTATTTAGTTCCTCACGTTTCATCCTATGATTTCATGTGTCTTAGTCATTCTCATGCTTCCTCATGCATGCATGCTCATGAAAATTTGATCTTTGAGAAAATGAGTTAGCTTGATTGATTACTTCATGATTGTGTGCTTTTAAGTAGGATTTGAATGTATGTCTTATAAAATGATGTTTTGAATATGATTTAGCTTAGAGTTGATGTTCCTACTTGGTTATGTGTATTTTGATGAGTTCATGTTGGGTTGTTAGTTTCTATACTATCCTTTTCAAGCTAGCTTGAGTCCCATTCAAGGACGAATGTTTCCAAGAGGGAGATATTGTAACACCTCAGATTTGAAAAAAAAAAGAAAAAGGACTTTTGGACTGTAGGCTATGTCTACGGGTCCCATCTACGAACCATAGAAGCTTCAACGGGCCATAAATGACAATCATAAGAGGAGGAAAATAATTCTTCAAAATCAAGTCCTTGTACCTCTTTTTATAGTTCACCAGGATGGCTTGTCAATCATTGTACGAGTCGTAGATAAGTCTCATAGGTGAGTCCTAGAAATAGTGAAATTTTGAGGGTTAAGTTGGTTTCTACTGTTTGTGTCTACGGACTGTAGAAAGACCTACGAGCCGTAGACAAGTTTCGTCAAAGTTGGCCTAATTTCAAAAGTTTTTGTACTTTTCTATGCTTGACTAATACGGTCCATAGAAAGTCCTACGGACCGTACCTCCAAACTGTAGAAGGGTCCGCTAGTTAATTTAAAGGGGCTTTTAAGTCATTTCCCTAAATGATTAATGCTTAATATAGGTCCTTTTGATCCCAATCCTAAGCTTCATATAAGTCTTTAGTCCTAAAACTATCCCTTTACATTCATTCTCCAAAATTACTAAATTCCCTCCAACATGACCCCTAAAATCCTCTCAAAAGCTAAGGAAGGAGAAAGGTAGGGTTTGGCTTCAAGAACTCCAATTCACAATAGCAATTGGGCTTTGAACTCTAAGGTATGTTAGTATTCACTTATGGCGTCCTTTCCTCCTTAGGGTTCCTAAAATCTCCAATTTTACAAGTTAGATTCTCAAATCAAAGTTAGGGTTTTATTCAATCTTCATGAGTTCTTTTCAATTACGATTCAATTGATTGATTTCTATCTTTTTATGCATGAATTGAAGTAATTATATGTTTTAAGTTGAATACACATGAACCAATGCATGATCGATGATTCTTAGACTATGATCATATGATGATGCTTATGAACTATGAAAGATGAATTTATGAAGATATGCATGTTTTTTTATGAAATTTATATAAATGATTTAAGGATGCTTTGAGAGTAAAGTATCAATGTTATTGTTATTGTTGTGAGTTTTTCTTACAAAAGGAATCATAAGGTTGAAAGGTTTTCGCACCTAAGTCGAATCAAGCTTAAGCAGCTATTCTAAATGAACTTTAGCTTGGATTAGTTTCTTAATGGTGCATTTACATGGATGATGAGATGAATAAGGCTAATGAATATTCTGTGGGATTTTTCTTAAACCGGGAAGACATTGAGATAGAGGTTATCCCGTTAGTAGAGGTCGGGATTCTAGTAGCAAATTCTTTATCACATAACTATGTTCCACTATAGGTTGATTGTCTTAAATAGACATTAACTAGTGGATCCAGTTTAGCTCAAGACTTATGGTTCTTACCTTGGAAAGTAAGGAAATCTCTTTTCGGTGTGGGTTAGAAACTTGATTCCATGTTATAGCTCACGTGGTATATGCCGCTTATATGGTAAACATCCTACAGTAACGAACTAAGGTAACGTTATGAAAGTATCTCACCAGTGTAACTCCTTGGATTCGAGAAAGGATAGAAAATGAGTCAAAGGGGGAACTCACAAGCTAAACCTGGACCATGGAACCCTCCACGGATCCCCCGCATATGGTGTGAAGGAGACCACAGTCCGTTTAAGGGCTCGTGGTAGGCTTCCCCCTAACCTACCTCACAGGGATCCCTCCCATGGAGGCCTTGACGGCCTATGGAGAAGGAGACGACTCGTACCCACATTTGGGTTCACGGGGACCGTAACTTCCCTATTAGCTTTGGCCGAGCATGTCACTAATGCGGAGTTTAGGGTTGCTTTTCAAGTGTTGGATCAAGCCGTGATGGCCCAAGCCAATAGGAAAGTTGCGGTCCCCGTGAAGCCAAATGTGAGTAGACGGTATATAGAGCGAGGGATTTCACTAAAATGAATCCTTCGGAGTTTTATGGTTCTAGGGTCGAGGAAGACCCTCAAGAGTTCATTGATAAGGTTTACAAGGTTTTAATGATCATGGGAGTGACGCCGGTGGAAAAGGCGGAATTGGTCGCTTATCAACTGAAGGGTGTTGCTCAAATATGGTTCAACAAATGGTAAGAAGGTAGAGCAGAAGATGCAAGTCCTCTTGATTGGGAAAAATTTGAGAAGGCTTTTGTTGATAGGTTCTTTCCCCTTGAAATGAGGGAGGTGAAGGTTCTTGAATTCATCAACCTTCATCAAGAAAATATGAGTGTTAAGGAATATGCTTTGAAGTTCACACAATTGTCTCGATATGCTCCCACAATGTTTGCCGATCCTAGGGCCAAAATGAGCAACTTTGTTTTGGGTGTGTCCGAAATGGTGGTTAAGGAATGCTATACCGCCATGCTTATTAATGATATGGATATTTCCCGTCTCATAGTTCATGCTCAACAAATCAAAGAGGAAAAGCTTAAGGAAAACTCTAGGGAGGCAAAGAGGGTAAAAACCGGTGATGGTAACTTCTCACACTCAAGGTCTGATGAACATGGTCGTTCTAAGTTCTGGCAAAGATTTTTCGGTCAAGGTTCCTCCAATGCTCCTCCTAAGTTCAAAAAAGATAGGGTATCTAACCCTAAGCCTAAGGAGAAAATGGTAGTGAATCTTTATTGCCTACTTGTGCTAAGTATGGAAAGAAGCATTATGGTAGGTGTCTAGCGGGTTCCAATGCGTGCTTTGGTTGTGATAAGATGGACCACAAAATAAGGGATTGTCCCTTAGTTGCTAAGAATGAGGGAGATAATCATCGACGGGCTCAACCTAATCCTTTATCCAATCCTAGTGGGAGTCAAAGGCAAAATATATTTTATGCATTTCAGACTTATCATGAGCAAGAGGGTTCACCAGTTGTGGCTACTGGTATGTTGAAAGTCTTCCAACATGGTGTTTATGCTTTACTCGACCCTAATGCTTCTTGTATTTTGTGACACCATATGTGGCTATGAAGTTTGCTATTCTTTCGGATGTGTTGTTAGATCCTTTTTGTCTCTACTCTTGTCGGTGATTCTATTGTGGCTAAGAGGGTCTATAGAAAGTGTCCCGTTTTCTTATCCCATAGAGTTACTCATGTTGATCTGATAGAGCTTGATATGCTAGATTTTAACGTTATTCTTGATTTGGATTGGCTTCACTCATGTTATAGTTCTATTGATTGTAGAACCCGTGTAATTAAGTTTGAGTTTCCAAATTAGTCTATCCTAGAGTGGAAAGGGGAAAATTATATGCCTAAGGGTCAGTTTGTCTCTTGTTTTGAAGCTAGAAAGATGATTTCTAAGGGTTGCATTTATCATCTAGTTAGGGTGAGGGATTTAGATTCTGAAACCCCTATTCTTGAGTCGGTCCCCATTGTGAATGAGTTTCCGGAAGTATTCCCAGATAATTTACCCGGTATTTCTCTAGAAAGGGAAATAGACTTCGGTATGGGTCTTCTCCCAGATACGTAACCTATTTATATCCCTCCATACCAAATGGCTCTGGTAGAACTAAAGGAGTTAAAAGAGCAATTGAAAGATTTGTTAGATAAGGGTTTCATCCGACCAAGTATCTCTCCATGGGGTGCTCCAGTTTTCTTTTGTTCGAAAAAAGGATGGTTCACTTTGTATATGTATTGACTACCGGAAATTAAACAAGGTTACCGTTAAGAACAAATATCCTCTACCAAGGATAGATTATTTGTTTAACTAACTTCAAGGAGCAAGTTACTTATCTAATATTGACCTCCAGTCGGATTATCACCAATTGAGGGTGAAGGAAGATGACATTCCGAAGATGGCTTTTTGAACTTAGTATGATCATTATGAGTTTTTAGTAATGTCGTTTGGTTTAACTAATGCTCCGGCGGCATTAGATAGTACCTTGATATTTTTGTGATTGTGTTCATTGATGATATACTGATCTATTCGAGAAGTGAGGATGAGCATAACAATCATTTGAGGATTGTGTTGCAAATTCTCAAGGACCAACAACTCTTTGCAAATTTTAGTAAATGTGAGTTTTGGTTAAGGTTCATGGCTTTTCTTGGTCATTTTGTTTCAAGTAAGGATATTGAGGTAGATCCTAAGAAGACGGATGAGGTCAACAGTTGGCCTAGACCTCTATCCCCTTCGGATATTAGAAGTTTCTTAGGCTTAGCCGGTTATTATAGAAGGTTTGTTGAACGGTTTTCCTCTATTGACGGCATTGAATTAAAAGAAGGTTAAGTTCATATGGTTTGAAGCATGTGAAAAGAGTTTCCAAGAGTTGAAAGATAGACTTACTTCCTCTCCAGAGTTGACTTTACCAGAAGGGACTGATGGTTTCGTTGTTTATTGTGATGCCACAAGAATTGGGCTAGGATGTGTATTTATGAAAAATGGGAAAGTCATTGCCTATGCTTCAAGGAAACTTAATATTTATGAGAAAAATTATCCTACCCATGACGTTGAACTATCTGTAGTTGTGTTTGCTCTTAAGATTTGGAGATACTATTTGTATGGTGTTCATGTAGATGTCTTTACTGACCATAAGAGTTTGCAGTATGTGTTTAATCAGAGGGATCTGAATCTTCACCAAAGAAGGTGGATCAAATTAATGAAGAATTATGATATGAGTATTCTCTATCACCTCGGTAAGGAGAATGTGATGGCGGATGCTCTTAGTCGATTATCGATGGGTAGTGTTGCTCATAATGAGGATGATAGTAAGGAGTTGGTTCGAGATGTTCATAGATTGTCCCGGTTGGGTGTTCAATTAGTGGACTCTACCAAGAGTGGTGTTATGGCTTACAATGGTTCAGAATCATATTTTATGGTGAATGTGAAGGCCAATCAAGGTCTTGATCTGACTTTGGTTGATTTAAAGGAAGCGGTGCTTAAAAATTCCGTAGAGGATTTCTCCCAAGGGAGAGATGGTGTGCTTTGATATCAAGGTCGTTTGTGTGTTTCTAATGTTGGTGACTTGAAAGAGCAGATCTTATCAGAAGCCCATAGTTCTCAATATTCCATTCACCCAGGAGCTACCAAGATGTACCATGATTTGCGGGAGGTTTATTGGTTAAACGGGATAAAGAAAGATATTGCGGAATATGAGGCTAAGTGTCCAAATTGTCAACAAGTGAAAGTTGAGAATCAGAAATCGGGAGCTTTATCCCAAGACATTAGTATCCCTACTTGGAAGTGGGGAGATTGAATATGGACTTCATTGTTGGGTTGCCTCACACCCAGCGACTACATGATTAGATTTGGGTTATAGTAGATCGAATGACGAAATTAGCTCATTTCATTCCCGTCAAGGTTTCTTATTCAGTGGAGAACTATGCTAAGTTGTGTTTGCGTGAAATAGTGAGGTTGCATGGATTTCCCTTATCCATTATCTCTGATCGTGGTACCCAATTCACTTCTGAGTTTTGGAAATCTTTCCAAAAGGGTCTTGGTACTCGTGTTAGGCTTAGTACGGCCTTTTATCCCCAAACCAATGAGCAAGTGGAGCGTACTATCCAGACATTAGAAGATATGTTGAGATCATGCGTAATTGACTTCAAGGGTAATTGGGATGATCACTTGTCTTTGATTGAGTTTGCATACAATAATAGCTATCATTCAAGCATTGGTATGGCTCCATTTGAGGCTCTTTATGGTAAGAACTGTAGATCTCCTATAGAATGGTTTGAAGTGGGAGAAGTTACTTTGATAAGCCCCGAATTAGTACATGATGCTATGGATAAAGTTCGGCTTATTAGGGAAAGGTTGAAAATGGCTCAAAGTCGATAAAAGTCCAATACCTATTTTAGAAGAAGAAACTTTGAGTTTGATGTTCATGATTGGGTCTACTTGAAAATTTCAGCCATGAAGGGTGTAATGAGGTTTGGTAAGAAAGGAATTCTTATTCCCCGTTATGTAGGCCCATATTAGATTTTAAGGCATGTTGGTAAGGTTGCTTATGAACCTGATTTGCCTAATGACTTGGCATCGGTGCATCCAGTTTTCCATGTTTCCTTGTTGAAGAGATGTGTTGGTGATCCGACATCTATAATCCCTTAAAAGGTTTGGAAGTTAAGGAAAACCTTTCTTATGAGCAAGTCCCGGTTGAGATTTTAGACCGGCAAGTTAAGAAATTGAGGAACAAAGAAGTTGCTTCCGTGAAAGTCCTTTGGAGGAATCAGTTAGTTGAGAGTTCTACTTGGGAGGCCGAGGCTGATATGATGTCCCGTTATCCCCATCTCTTTCCTTCTACCCCGACTCTATCTTGAGGTATCTAATTCCTCATGGTTTACTATTTTGGTGTCATGTGTCTTAGATATCCCCATGATTTCATCATTTATGCATGTTCATGAAAAAGCTTGAGTTTTGAGTAAATGAGTCAATTTGATTGATTTCTACATATTTATATGCTTTTGAGTATAAGTTGCATATAGACTTCATGATATGATGTTTTGATCATGCTTTAGCTTGGAGTTGATGTTTCCTCCTCGGATATGTGCATTTATGTGATTGCATGCATGTTGGGTTGTTAGGTTTGAGAAGAGTGAAAGGGTCACCACTACTGAGGATCCCCCCGAGTTCCTATCTTCCTTATGATGTCTTAAATCTCATTCAAGGATGAATGATCCCAGGGGTGAGTTAATGTAATGCCTCAGATTCGAGAAATGATAGAAAAGGAGTCAATGGGGAAACTCACAAGCCAAAACCGGACCATGGAACCCTCCACGGAGCCCCACACGGGACTTGAAGAGGACCACGGTCAGTTTAAGGGATCTTGGTAAGCTTACCCCAGACCTGCCTCGTAGGGATCCCTCATATGGAGGCCTTGACGCCTCTGGAGAGGGAGACGGCTCCTGAAAGAGCTTGTGGGAGCTTAGTAGTGGTTGCCATGGCCAGCATCCCTCCCACGGATGCCTTGATGGCCCATGGTGAGGATGATGGGCAATGGTGGTCGCCGTCAAAGTGCCCCACCAGTAGGGGTCTCTTCCCAAGCCACTGGTCCAAGGACTACGGCTGCCATAATAGTTCGTGGTCCCTTAGACAGTCGTGAAGACCACCATTTGGGGTTGCGTCAACTTTAGGTCAGGGTCTTTTGGGTCTTTTCCTAATTATTCTATCTTAATACTATGTCATTTTACCCTTACCTAGAACTCCTATATAAGTGTTTTCCCCAAATTTCTCCAATTAAGATCATTCTCTCAAATTCTTAAAAGAAGATCAAGTCTTCCTCTCAAATAATTCTCTCTCTAGAAGTTGAAGAAGAAAGCTAGGGTTTCAAGATAAAGCCTCTTAATCCTCCATTGAATTCAAACTTTTGTCACTAAGGTATGATGGTTTTCATCCATAGCGACGTTTCCAGCAAGGAGTCCCCAAATTCTCCAATTTGTAAAGTTAGAAATCCCTAATTGAGTTAGGGTTTTTCTTCCATGTTACAGGTTTTCTTAATCATTGATTTAATTGATTATTTTATGATCTTTCAAGCAAGAATATAAATCCTATGATTTTATGATGAATCCCCATGGACCCATACATCTCCCATGTTTTCCAAACTATGATGATCTAATGTGGGTTATGGAATTATGAAAGATGAATTTATGAAATCATGCATGTTCTCATGAAATTGATGTAAATGTTTTATAGATGCTTTGAGAGTGAAGTATCAATAATGTTGTTGTTGTTGTGTTGTTGAAAGGATTTCTCATATACACATGAAAGCATGAATGTGAAAGGTTTTCTCACATTATAAGGGTTCTTAAGGTCGAAAGGATTTCTCACTAAAATGAACCAAGATAAGGAGCTAATCTAAAATTGAGGCAAGCAGCGATTACCCATGTCCTCCAAAGACTAGTCAATAGGCGAGTACCCATGCCCTAGGATAATAAGACAAGAGGCGACTACCCATGTCTTATGAAACCTAAGTTAAGATGAGTCTAATGAACATTCCGTGGAAGTTATGCTTAGCATCGAGTGGACAAATGGTGATTACCCATGTCTCATAAACTATGTCCCGACATAGGACTGTCTAGATAGACATTATCTAGTGGATCCACATAAGCTAGAAAGTTCATAGTATTACCTTAGCAAGTAGGGCAACCCTTTTCGGTGTGGGAGACATCGAATTGCATGTTATTAGCTCACATGGTCTTACATGTCCGTTAAGGCTACTTCCCACAAGTTATGACGTATTATGGTTACTTAAAGAAGTATCTAATATGGAACATAAGAATGACTTTACTTGCATCGACCTTATTCATAAACTATGTTTTGAACCTCATGTCATGTATTTTAACTTGGTCCTTGCATATTATGAAATGACCTTTTTAACATGTTTTATATGTTTTTATGCATAACTATCATACTTGGTACATGTTTGTACTAACGCATACTATTGCCTACATTTCCCCATATGCAGGGTCCGACATTCAGGGTTCTCAGTTTCGTGGCTAGAGGTTGTTGGAGAGATTTTGGGTTTGGTTTGTCCTCATGCTTCGAGGACCGAACTTTTATAGCTTTCATTCATTTCTTGTTTTCAGACTTTGTATGTGATGCCAGGGTTACGTCTCAGTCACTCTTGATGTATTAGATGGCAAATGAGACTTTGTAGACTTCCACTTTACTTTGATAAAAAAAACTCTTAGACTTGAAATGTTTATTTATCTCTTTGATTTTATTATATCTTGTTATGCATGCTAAGTGGCTTGTGTAGGGCCTCTCGAGGTCCTATACACCATATTACACCTAGGGGGTACCTTGGGTCGTGACATTAAGCCCACAACTGTTCCGCTAATCCTGTCTTTAGTTGTTACAAATAAGTGGCATGTTCTACAACTTGACATTAACAATGCATTCTTAAATGGTGATCTCTTTGAGCAAGTGTTTATGGAGCAACCGAAATGATTCATTGATTCTTATTGGCCGCATTTCGTATGCAAATCGAGCTAGACCTTATATGGCCTCAACAAGCACCACGTGTTTGGTTCAATAAATTAAAGGTTTTGCTCCTCGACATTGGCTTCTGCTCTTGTTTATGTGGCTCTTCTCTTTTTGTGCAGCAAGCTTCTAAGCACACAACTAACAAGCTCAATTACCAAACAATATTCAACAAACACTGAAACGCACAAAGACATACAATATATCCAACAACTACACATACACATGCTCAGAATACGACATGAGCTCAATGCTTATTTGGAATATCAACCTCAGAATCAGACAAGGAAGGTGATTAAGGAAAAATCAAAACGAGCAATGCGATGAATTCCACTCACACGATGATACCCACGCCAAAATTAAGCAAAAAATTAAATCTAAATTGAAGTTGTAAGAGTGCAAAGGTAAAAAAAAATTAAAATAAGAGCGGTTTTGAATTTAAAACGGTTGAAAACAGTTTGACCCTTCAATTTGCGCCTCAGTCGGGAAGTTTTACTAATGTCTCTGATCCACTCGACGACGCGCTGAATCAATTTTTGTCCGCTAAACTACCAAAACTCCAACCATTTGGTTGGTCCAAATGGCAATCAACATCGAGTTCGTCGAACCACTCGGCGATCCGCCGAGTGGGTTCTGAGCTCGCCCATTAGCATATTTCTCTCAAACTTTGAATTTTCAACCTACACATCCAACAAATGTTATTCAAATGATAAAAAGTAAAACTTGGGTTGCCTCCCAA
This sequence comes from Solanum tuberosum, assembly GCF_000226075.1. Classification (NCBI taxonomy): domain Eukaryota; kingdom Viridiplantae; phylum Streptophyta; class Magnoliopsida; order Solanales; family Solanaceae; genus Solanum; species Solanum tuberosum. Next base: position 3,453,340 of record NW_006238931.1, on the reverse strand, counting down.
GAAGAGCCTTATTTAACGTCGTGGCACGGTGTGGTAATGGGATCAAGCCTCATTTTTTGGATTCACCAAAGTATCACTTGAAAGACCCCCTTTTGGCCTTGGATTTGAATGAGCTGAGATCTTACCCATTTGTATTTCCAACTGCTTAATGGATACCGAGTGTGGTGTGACCGTTTGGTTAAGAGAAGAAACTTCATCTTTCATTTCATTTAGCACCTTTTTCGATCCTTCCACTTTGTTCAGAATACGAGCAAGCATATCCTCGGTCCGAACACTCTCAGGATCAGCCTTTGGCTCCTTCAACTTTTGACGTTCATGAGGAGGCACATAGCGATATTTGTCCCCATCTCTATCTCTCCAATTTGTACCACGGTCACTCCATTCCCGATCTCGGTCTCTCCAACCATTATCACGATCTCTATTCCATCCTTGATTTCAGCCAGGCCTTTGATAGCTAGGACGAGAGCTCCCTTCTTGGTTTGACAAGAAATGCACCTCTTCGTTGTACATGGCATCAAAGTGCACATCATTAGGGTTTACTCCATTATTAGTACCGACCGCATTTACCGACTTAGAACCACTTCCCATGAAATGCTTTGTCAATAGGTCCAATTGGGTCATCATTTTGACCATGTTTTCATCTCGCTTTTGGTTCTTTTCCAGTTGTTCCTTTGTCAGCCCAAGATTCAAAGGATACACTTGATATTCTCTTGTGTACCATGCACGATTAATTTCTTTATCTCATCAAGGAGGGCTGATGCTATGTCAAACGGTTGTCTAATGATTCCACCTTAGATGAGTTGGTCTGCAACACCTTTGTTAACCGTGTCGAGACTCCAGTAGAAATATTGCAATAACACATTGTCCTACAACCCATGAGTAGGACAATGCAGTTGCAGCTTTTGGAACCTCAACCATGTCTCATGGATAGGTTCGCCATCAATACACTTGAAGTTCTAAATATTATCCCTCACCTTGACCATCTTCGACGGAGGGAAAAATCTTTCATAAAACACATTTGTGAGCTCCTCTGAAGAAGTGATTGAATCCCTTGGAAGTTTGGTCAACCACTTCACTACTTCCCCCATTAGAGAAAAGGGAAAAAAATGAAATCGACTGACTCTTGAGTGATGTTCTTGAAAGAGAACGACCCACACACATCCACGAAGTTTCAGATGTGATCATAAGGGTCCTCATGAGCAAGTCTTCCAAAGAGACCCTTCATTTTCAACAACTGTAACATTGTGCTGGTCACATGAAAAACTACATTGAGGCAATCTAATAGCACCCACACTTCCTAACCGATATTCATTGACAACATGTAAATTCCCGATGTCATCATTGTTCCCAAGTTGACTAGTGTTGCTCCCATTCACACTTATCTCTTCACCTATTTTAGAGCACCCAACAAGAACACAAATAAGCTAATTCAACTACAACAAAATCAGTTCATGACTAAGCTCCAATAAAAGAATTCTAAACACCACTCCCCGACAGCAGTGCCAATTTTGATAACGCTCAACTACACTTCATCCAATTTTAAGTGTAGGTGGTCGCTAACGGGGTCGATCCCACATGGAGTGATACGGTAGAGAATTCAATTAAGAAGTAAAGATGTGTCCTAATAATTTGTAGAGGTGACACTTTCACAACATTAAAACAAATTATGAAGTTTCAATGATTAATTTCAAATTGGGGGGGGGGGGATTTAGGTAACCAAATTAAGAAGACTAACTCGAGAAGTAAACATGTAGAGATTGGACCTTAGGAGTGTGATAAGTTGAATGTTAATTTCATGTAATGGGTGTTTACTAGTTACTCAACGATGTTGAATCTGAGTGGGGATGCTAGGTTTTGAATGCAACAACCATTTCTCAATCAACTATTGCGTTTCAAGTGAGTTCTTTTGAACCTCAACGAGCAAAACACAACCAAACAACCCAAATCCTTAATTAATCCACTCTTTCAAGCTGGATTCGGAAAGACACAATCAAACCCACCTTCTCAAGTTAGATTCTTAAAGATGCAACCGATACGACTATCAATCAAATATTTGAATTTATTACCTCTTTCTCAAGCAAGCATAGAGAACTAAGCTAGAATTGCATTTGCAACTACAATTCCTCAATTAAAACAAGAACAATTAATTGAACCCACTTTAAAACAACATTAAAATCAGTAACTAACAACACCCATTAGCTAATTAAATCATTCAACTACATAATCACACCCCCAAGGAAAGGGGGTTTTAGCCACACATAGTAAAGAACAAGAAATTGTTACCAACAAAGTTTTCCATTTGATGGGCTAACAATCTCTAATTACCAAAATACTGAAATTGAAGCTAGAGTACCACAATCTCTAAATCGCTACTCAAAATGTAAAAACAATGTTCTAGAATGTAAAAACTCAAAAATCCTACAGGTGAATAGTGTAGGAACTATGGGAAACTTGAAACTCTCTTTTCTTCTTTTCAAAATTGTATTAATACGTTTCCGAAATCTCAACACGGAGTCAACTCAGCGCAGTAAGTCAGGTTCGCCGACCAATTTGGCGATGCACCAAGTTGCTCCTCTTCTCATCTTTTTGGCTTGCTCTTTCATCCAATCATTCTGTAACTTTCGGTGAGCCAGATCTTCATCGCTAATATCTTCGGTGAATCGCCGAATTGCTTGGGTGCTCACCAAGTTGGTATCATTCATGAGTTGTTATGCTGGAACTTTAGGCGAGATGGAGGTCCACTCGGCGACTCGCCGAGTGACTTTGGCGAGTACCAGCTTTGCTTTCCTTCAACTTTTTCATCTTTTTCGCTCCTTTTTGCATCATCATGTCCTTGCCTTGCCCTTGAGCCTTCATTGCTGCATATCAACATTTTATCATCAATTATAAGCATAAATTTGGCATTGAGAACACTAAATCCTTGAATAATAAGCCCTAAATGAGTTGAAATCCCCGACTTATCAACAACAAATGTACTTGCCTATGTAGATGACCTTATTATAATGGGCAGTGATAGTGATTTCATCACTACATTTATTCACACTCTTGGTCAACAATTCTCTCTCAAAGATCTTGGTTCCTTAAATTATTTTCTTAGAATTGAAGTCTCTCCAACATCAAATGGTATCATTTTATCTCAAGGCATGTATATTCGTAACTTACTTCATTGAACGAACATGATTGATGCTAAGCCCATTTCTAGTCTGACTGAACCTAGATTGCGACTTATTCTTTCTGGTGATCCTTTGTCTGATGCTCATTTATATTGTAGTGTTGTTGGTTCTCTTCACTATATTACCATCACTAGGCTAGAAATATCCTATGCAGTCAATCGAGTATGCCAATTTACCCAATCACCCACTATTTCTCATTGGTCAGCTGTCTAATGCATACTTCGATATCTAAAAGGATCCATTCACGATGACCTCTTACTATCACCTATGTCCAATTCTAGTCTTGTGGCCTTTCCGCATGTTGGTTTGATATCTAATCTTGATGATAATAGCTCCCAACATGGTTTTGCACTTTTTTATGGAGGTAACTTAATCAGTTGGTCTTCTCGAAAACAATAGATTGTTGCCCGCTCAAGTACTGAAGTTGAGTATCGTGCTTTAGCCTTTGCAACTAATGAATTAATCTGGGTACAACAACTTATCAGTGAACTATGTGCTCCTAACATTGCGCCTCCCATATTCCTTTGTGATAATCTTTGTGCAAAATTTTCATCTTGGAATCGTGTCATCCATCAACGGTCAAAGCATATTTGTCTTGATTATCTATTTGTTTGTGAGAGATGGTTGAAGATCAATCTTTAGTGGTTTCCTATGTTTCATCACAAAATCAAATTGCAGATATCTTTACAAAAGTTGTTGGCACAAGTCAGTTCCTCAATCTTCGATTCAAGCTCATCATTTAATCTAGAACATGATCTTGCAGGGGCTATTAGAGTCCATCATCAACTAGAATTCAATTGTTGTAGATTATTCCTTGTAACAAAAATATTAATTTTCCTTTAGAATTGATATTAGATATGGGCTCTTATATTTATCATCAACATGTACAATGTCTATATAAAAAATAAAACGGCAGAACAAAATCATCTGCTCTTATTTTCTCAAACTCTTCTTATTTATAATCTTAATACAAAGACAGTCATGTCACTACACTCTTTGAAAGTAGTATTGTACAACAAAAAATTGCTGATCCAAAAATAAAGTAAATACCGACAGATATACAACGAGATTTCAAAATGCATATGGTATCAACTTGACATATATGCAAATATATGCAAGCAAGGAGGGCAAAGGAAAGATCAAAGGCAACCCAAGAGATATATATGCACAATTACCAACATACTTATACAAGTTGCAATATAGCTTGATAGTCGTATTACCCTTACATTTTAACCTTGTAACCGGGGAAAATTCACTTAACCAAAAATGAAGATGCACGCTATTTACCAAAAAATGCATCATCAACAAATGATGCAAAACGCGCCCTTGCACCATAATTGGTGACATATCGAGATATTTACTAAAGTAAGTTTATCTATACAGTTCAGTTTATGCATCCAATAAATTATCATTTAAATCATTAACTCTATTATAATTCGTAGAGTAGTCAATCTTTGGCATGTAATCAATATCCATTTTGATATAAAATTCACCTCCCTGCACACACAATAAAAGTACACAAACAAATCAATAAAATCAAAAAATTTAAAAAGAAATGTCCATTTATTGCATGATACCTTCACAGTATATATAGGAGATAAGTATCAAAAACGCACCTAAACTTTCTTCTTTTTTTGAGTTTCATACCTAAACTATTGGGAGCGTGATTTTCATACCTAAACTATTACTTATTAGTTTGAGAAACACACCTCAGTGGTGTGTGTAGTAAACTCTCTATGTTATTTGAAATAACCTTGCCACATGGATAAAATGTTACGCCTTGGCAAAAATTAAACAATAAACTATTAGAATTAATTATATATTAAAGTATTATTATCCCCCAAAAAAATATTTTTTGAAAAGTAAAAGTTATTTTTCTTACCCACTCTACACCTCTTCCCCCCCCCCGGAAAAAAATTCTACCCCACAGTATCTAATCCTCCACTCCAAATTTATTTATTTACATGTTTTTTGTTTTGTGTTAGATATGTACATATATTTTTAAGATTTTTTTTTATATATGCGTACCGATTATAAGATAAATAAAAAAATTATTTAAGAAAAAATCTTGTGGCAAGTAAAAATTATTTTCCTAAAAATAAATGTATATATCTAACAGAAAATGAGAAAAACAATTAGAAGTGTAGAGTTAGGTGGGGTGGAATTATTTTTAAAAAAAATATAATAACATCTAAATTATTATTTTAAGGGGAATAGGGGGGGGGGGGGAGATGAAGTAAAAAAAATTTAAAAACTTTTATAATTTTTTTTAAAAAAATTAAAAAATGGGGGTGTGGGGAGGGATACATTGAGAGGAAGTGGGTGGTGGAGTGGGATAAGAAAAATATTTTACATTTTATTTTATAAAAAAATATTACTTTTTGGGATAATAGTTCCTTAATCTTTAGTCCTAACTAGTACTAATCATATATCATATATATATATATAAAAGAGAACCCTAGGCCCGCCTACATGGCGCCACCACAAACCAGGATTCCCTTTTAATTTATTTTATTTCCAAAACTAGCCTTCCTCTTTCATGAAAAGTTGTGACTTTTACGAAAAGTTTTGCCTTTTATGAAAAGTTGTGACATTTATGAAAAATTGCAACTTTTATGAAAAGTTGTGACTTTTATGAAATGTTGTGACCTTTTCGAAGGGTTGTAACTTTTCCGAAGGGTTGTCACTTTTCCCAAAGAGTTGTGACCTTTCCGATAAGGCACAATAAGCATTTGTTCAGACTACCCTTTGTTGTGTATAAATAGAGAAATTTTCTCTCATTTTAAAATAACAAAAGTTCTGAACTACTTCTTCTTCTTCTGGACAGTTAAATATTTGTGTACTTTGCTCATGTTGATGGCTCACTAACACCATTGTTTTTTGTATCAATACACTGGTGAATAGAATTGTTCTATCCTGAGGATCTATTCCTTTAAATCTCGGGTACTAGAAGGGAACAATACCCTTAAGGGGACATTGTGCATTCAGTGGGCTCGATTTTTTCCATTCTATTTCATTCTATTGATACAGTTCCTGGTATGCTTTTTACAGTCATTAATTTATGCTTATATTATTAATTATTGTTTTTGAGTACATGCTTTAAACTTTGTTGTTTATGTTTCTGCAAAATTATTGTTATAAGTATTTGTTAGTGCAGATTAAATAACAAACATTCCTTGAGTATTCAGACAAGTTTTCTCTACTGGAATTATTCAAGGTACGATAAAAAAATCTCTTACAAATCTCTAATTTCTTCATCAACAACGTCATTCCTTCACATACAAAGATGAGATTTTTGGTTCATTAAAAAAATCATTTGAAAGTTAATAACTTTGCATGCCCATATTTTTTTACTTTTATATTCTAAGTTATCTATTTTACTAAATTTTATCAGTGGGTATTATTAGTACTTTAAGGATTGAAAGTTGATTGAAGTGTTAGTCAAACTTTTGAGGTATGCAATTTCAAAACACAGAAAATTTTCTGGTTAGAATGATTTATTATCATCATTCGATATCTAATAGTTTACTCCATTTAATGTATGTTTTTCTCGCTGTTTTGTTGTCTACTTTAAATTGTATTGACTATTTTTCGTTTGGTATGTATATGATCTCACTTGGACAAATCTTTCGTCCTTTTAATATTTTTCATTTTTCCTTCTCATTCGACTCTTCTAAATATTTTTGTGTGAGTCATGCCTATTTTTGACAAGCTTAATTTGAAGAATATGAAAGAAAACTTATCGTAAATAAAAGTAATATCTTAAGCTACAAAATATATGTCTATTAACATAGATTTGTTGGCATTCAAGTCCAAGTCATTGCTGAGAATTTGAGTTATCTAGGTTAGACCATTTTTATTTTTATTTTCATGTTCGAGAATATTTGTTTAACATGAGTCTAGAATCCAACATTTTGATCTACTTGTACTTTCATAATGCAACAATTATACGTACATATTTCTGAAAAAGTCATAAAATTGCATTGATGAAGCATTTAGAAGGGACTTCAGAGCAACAGTTTGATAAAGAATAAATTTCTAAAATGGTCAACAATATTATTTTGTTGTTGTTTCAAATTTATTTTTCTTCTTCTATAAATTTTGTTAGAGTAATAAAGTAACAATAACGAAAAGTATTGAACGTTTGACCTCAGACAAGTAGATTGTCTCTAAAAATTTATTTATGTTGTTGTGGTGTACATTTTTTAATGGTCTTAACTTATTTATAACTAACATTGATTGTCGAAAACTTTCACATATTTTTTTAACAAGGAGTTATTCTAACCATAAAATTATCAGATTCTAAATTTTTCATGTACAAAAAAATAGAAAAAGTGATACTTCATCGCTACATAAAAATATCACTCAATTTTAACAAGACAATTATATCAGCAAACATATATTATGATAAATTATGTAAAAGATAAAAATAATTAGATATCAAGATATTTTTAAACATTCATTTTATATTTACAATTCTTGAGATATGTGATAATGTCAAATCATTTAATTTCTGTTGAAATGTTCTAAAACCTACGAAAATTCACTATGTTTTTTTCTTTCTTATAATAGTCGATTATTGAAAAGGTTATTCAAAAGCTTAGAGAGATTATTTATGCCTGAGCGAAGCGCGGGTAAATTACCTAGTTATTTATAAAAAATTTGTCAAGGTGAAATGTTTTGGCCATGTGCAGTGTGAGGTGACAACTTTTTTTAAATAAAAGAGAGTGTAGTACACACACATGAAGAGAGTGTAATAAAAGAGAGTTGTGTGTTTCTCAATCTAATAAGTGATAGTTTAGGTATGAAATTCACACTCCCTATAGTTTGGGTATGAAACTCAAAGAAATGAGATAGCTTAGATGTGTTTTTGAGAATAAATGGCTAAAAACATCCCTCATTTATACCTCGAACTTAAACTACATCCTTATACTACATGATGAACAAAAAAAAATCCCTAAACTATCCTCATAAGTTGTAACTTACATCCCTCTGTTAAAGTCTATCAAGAAACTAACGACTTCAACCAAAAACTGCTACATCTGTACTTCACCTCAGCCATGGACCAATGCATGTGTTAAATTCGATGGATATTACAAATTACGTTGCTTGACCGATAATTTTATGATTGGCAAAAAGATGTAGGATGGATCAAATTGTTATATAAAAGGGAATAGATTGATCTAATTGTAATGTCATTGAAATAGATATGTTTTTTTGTTGTTGACAAGGAAGTTCGCAGTACTATCCTTCACGGTTCTATTGTGTATAGGACAACTCTCACTTAAATATAATATCCCGCAAACCATACTGAAGATGTAAACTATACTAAGAAAGTCTCATACGACAAGCTTAACCGAGCAAATATGTAGGGAATTTTGTACCTTTGAATTCGGGATCATCTTGCTCAACCAACTCGACACCCTTGCGGGAGTCATTGAAAAAAATATTATTATCTCAAAATTTTGAACATCGAATTACCAATCACATCCATAGTTACTTTTTGAATAATATGTGAGCTCTCTATTAAATATAAAAGCAATGTTAATTAGATAACATGTGAGCTCTCTATGCTCAACAATTACAATTATATGTTTCCTTGAAGATGAAGTTCTGTTGGGATGAGGATGATGTTTTTTGGGAAGAAGCAAAGAACAAAAAGGTGGAAATTGAAGTTGATCAAGTAACAAATTTATGTGACCGGTAGAATTTGGTGCAACACATGAATTGATCCATGCCTGAGGTGAAGAAGAGATGTCGCAATTTTTGGTTGAAACCGTTAGTTTTTGGACAGAATCTAATAGAGAGATGTAAGTTGTAATATTTTAGGATAGTTTAGGGATGATTTTTGTTCATTATGTAGTATAAGGATGTAGTTTAAGTTTGAGGTATAATTGAGGGATGTTTTTGTCCATTTACTCGTGTTTTTGACATTTATCTTTATATATATACTATAACAATATACTATTGCTTCGGTATGTGAGATAGTAAATGGGAAAAAGATAAAAGTAAGAATAAAAATAATAAATGAGAAGGGGACAAAACTAATCAATGATAGGATAAAAACAACAAATTGAAGTACAAAGACAAAAATAATACGATAAAAGTAATAAATTGAAGTACAAAGACAATAAATGATATTGCTAAAAATGCAAAAGAAGTAGGATTTTAAGAGACAAAAACCTTACTTCACAAGAAAGGAGGCATGCAGGTAAATTGTTTGCGCGTGGGTCTAATTAGGGCAAATATATGGGAAAATTTTGAAAACATCAATATTTTAGCATTTAATATGATCTCTTAGCCACATTTTCAATATTTATTTAAAACGTCAATATTTTAGTTTGTTATAGAGCTAATTTATGTATTTCTTTCTTTATTTAACTTAAAATAACATAAATAAGAAATAATAAATTAGAGAAAATCAAGGGAGAGAATATTTCAAATTAGGTAAAATTGTTGAAAACCCTCATTACTTCCGTTACAAAAGATTATGAGACCCAAATTGTGATTGTTTTATTTCTAGTAGAAACGTCTCTTGTGCAAATTGTGATTGTTTTATTTCTAGTAGAAACGTCTCTTGTGCGCCATTATTTGACCTTGTCTTTCAAAACTAATTATTATTATGAAACTCTATGATAATACCTTATGGTTTAATATGTTTAGTTTGAATTTTTTTTAATTTACAAATTTGAACACCCATAGTTTTATCTGTTATTTGACATACCTTTCTCACAATGTAGTTATTTTTTTTCCAGAATTTTGTATCCTTTCTTAAATCGTATTCATTCAATATGTATATATTTGTATTTATATTCATTCTAGTTTTCATGTTGTATTTTGTATAATGAAACTTGTATTTTTTTTATTAGTTTGTATTCATTCCAATAGGTATGCCAAATGAATCTATAGTTATTTAAGAAGCATATTTGTATTCATGTATTTTTTCACCATGTATTTATTTTTCTCTTTAGGATTTTGTATCCTTTCTTAAATCGTATTCATTCAATATGTATACTATTTGTATTTGTATTCATTCTAGTTTTCATGTTGTATTTTGTATAATGAAACTTGTATTTCTTAATTAGTTTGTATTCATACCAATATGTATGCCAAATGAATCTCTAGTTATTCAAGAAGCATATTTGTATTCATGTATTTTTCACTGTGTATTTATTTTTTTTCTTCAGAATCTTATATCCTTTCTTAAGTCGTATTCATTCCAATATGTATATTATTTGTATTTGTATTCATTCTAGTTTTTATGTTGTATTTTGTATAATGATATATAAAATACAAAACAATATGATGGAAAAGTTAGAATGAAATATAAAACTGAAAATGAATAAGTGAATACTTGTTGCAATCGTTCTTAAATAAAATACATAACTAGTTGGCATGCATACCTTTGGAATGAATACAAATTAGGAACAAATACAAGATTCATAAACTATGCAACATGAGATTTTGAATGAATACAAATATTAGTTTGAATACAAATTGAGAAAAGATACAACATTCTGAAAAAAACTATAAAAAAAAAACAAAGTAATAGAAAGTTGTTCTTCCTATAAATAAAATACATAACTAGTTGGCATATCTTTGAGTTGGATACAAATTAGGAACAAATACAAGATTTATAAACTATGCAACACGAGATTTTGAATGAATACAAATATTAATAGCATACATGCTCGCTTGAATACAAATTAAGAAAGGATACAAAATTCTGAAAAAACTATAAATACAAAACAAACAAATATGAAATTGTTCTTCCTTAACTTGATCTCAGCAAGTTTTTCAATATCTTCAGCACCCATTTTTTTAATTAATAGTGTATTTACCTTGCTGACAAAGCTGTCTTGAACTTGAATGTGAGTACAATCATGAAGAAACTTAAATCTCCTCTCTTAAGCCATTTTAGCCGCAGAACCTACATTTACGAATAATCCTTGAGTAATGCATAAATCAAAAGAGGAAAAATCCTCAAAAAGTTGATGATTATATGAGAAACTGTCACGATCCGAGCCTACACCCTGAATGTGACATGGTGTACAAGACTCCGAAGAGCCTCATACAAACCTCATAGCATTCATAACATAAGAGAATAGGAAAAATAGTGCGGAATTTAAAACTTTTCTTTACAATCGAAGTCATTTTTCATAAAAGCAAGCGGAAGTCTTTTTCTATACTTTGTCTCAAACCATCTAGAACCATAAGACTTAAAACTTTGGGATGCAGCCCATACAAAAGCTCTAAACATAATAATAAAAGACATAAAGGGACACAGTGGGTTCGTCCTTGAAACTATGAGGACTCACCAAATCTTCAACTCCATGCTCCTTAGAAACCTATCCTTCAAGAATAGAACATCAAGTCTCCAAACCTTACACTTTTGTAGAAATGTAGAAATATGGGTTAACACACAAAAATGTACTAAGTATGATAGCCATGCAAAAATCATGCTTAAAACGGACATTTGGTTGAAAACCATGCATTATGCCAATTTTGAGAAAACATCATGAACTTTAGTACAAAAGGCATAAGATGCAATCGCATTCAACATATAAGCCATTTCATCACATTAGAACATTCACCTTAAGTAACCCTAAGCTATACTTGTGCAATGTAAGAATAGCATCCCATACTACTATTCCCACTAAGTACCACTTTGAGGTCACCCTAGATGAACTAACCATTTTCATACTTATCTTTAATCAATACTCGTACATAAGGAACACATACATTTCATAAGTCATGACAAGGAAAGTAACTCATAATACAATCCAAGTAAAGCATACTTCATTACATTAAGCATTTAAGTCAACATTCTTACTAGCATCATTATAAGCACATTCATTTCATTAGACATTATATCAACATTCTCATTAGCATCATCATAAGCTCATTCAATTCATTCAACATTATGACATTGAGAAACATACCATTGCCCTCTCAAAGCCTACTCGTGCAATGCATGAATGACATCCCATACTACCACCCACACTTCATAGAACTTCTTGAGTAACATAGTACCCAACTCATATCCTTGATCTTAAAACATCATAACATAAAGGAACACACCATGACTACTATCAAAGTCTACTTGTGCAATGCATGGATGGAATCTCATACTACCACCCACACTAAGTAGTGCATTCTTGAGAAGCCATAGTTCATTAACTTTCTTTGTGGGGGTAAGCCTTAACCGACATAGACCATGTGAGAGAATCATGGAATCCCGATGTTACCCACACTGAATAAGGGATTCCTACTTGCCTAAAGTAAGGCCGTTAACATTTAGCTTAGGTGGATCCACTAGCTATAAACCTATGTGGGCACATAGTTATGGGATAGGGAGATTGCTACTAGATACCCCGCCTCAACTCACGGTTGAGCATCCATCTCAAGAGATTGTTACTAGATAGCCCGCCTCAACTCACGGTTGAGCATCCATCTCAATCCATATATACTCGGTGCTTAGCATTATTCCCCACTGAGTACTTGACATTCATTACTTTAGTTCATTATTATGGAATAAGAGATTGTTACTAGATACCCCGCCTCAACTGTATCCTTCTCAAACCCAACATTCATTCATTAGATAGTTGATAGATTCAAAGATGAGAATAAACTTTCAACTAAGAATCCCCATATTGTGAGAAAGTCCTTTCACAACATGTCATTATCATTCATTAGTGTACAAGAGAATAGCCTTTTAATCAACACATCATCATTAACATAATCTTAGAAACTTCATTCATGAGTGTGTGTATGTGAGAATAACCTTTCACATATATCATCATCATTCATAAGTGTTAAATTGAGAATAACCTTTCAATAATAACACAATTGCATTCTAAACATGATCATAACACTTTCATTGCAACCACATGCATATACTTCACATCATAATCATACATAGATCCTTCATACTTTGCCCTTCAAGACCATGAATCAATCTCAACCCAAACATCTAGAATACTGCATTAGATCAGGGAAATATCATGATTCAATAACTAATTCAATATAGAGATAAACAATTCAACATGATCCCATAATCAATCAACCCAAATCACAAACTTCCAATTTAGTATTTTGGGGAAACATGGGTTCATAGGGGAATTCATCATAATTCACCATTAATTCACCAATTCATTCATAATTCATCACATATAAACCTTTGAAAATGTTTTGGAATTGAACCCATGCTTAGATTGAAAACCCTAGCTTTTGGGGGGATTTTGGAAACTTGAAATCATCTTTTGATAGGGCTCCTTGAATGAAACTTAATTGAGGATGAAGAGTATCATACCTTTATGGAAGAAACTCCACGAAAATTGGGTGAGAAAAGTGAAATCTTGAGCTTGAAAGCTTGAATCCTTCTTCTCCAATGGTGGTTTCTAGAGGGAGAATATTTGGAAGAGAGGTAGTTTCTAATTTGTGTTTGGGAAATAATGAATTGAAAAAGGTGTTTTAATACTTTTAAAATCTTTAAATAACTCTAATAAATCAATAATAGCCGTCCCCAACCCCTAACTAATTAAATAGGAATTTACTAAGTTGCCATTACCTTGGCCGAGTCTTGGACAGCAACTCAGGTGTGACTCACGAAATCCCACCCACGGACCGTGGGTGGGTCCACGAGCCTTGCTGGCTAATCGGGGATTGGGATTGGATCCTAGGAGAAACAGGGGAGGTCAAGCCTCGACCCACGCCCCCCACCTACGGGGCGTGAGTCCACCCACGACTTGTGGGTGCCCATCTGTAGGTCAAGAACTTTTTGGCAGCTTTTGCTCTTTGGGGCAGCCTTGGGGTTAGGCTTTAGGATCCTCCTCAAGGACCCTTGGTTGGTCCTTGGGGGGTCGTACCTTGACGTTTAACCCCTAAACCCCTCAACCTAAGCTCGGGAACTCATTTAACAACTTCAAACTCCACATCAAACTCAATCACACACTAGTTAGGCTCTAGTTTCACTTGCTAGATTTCCGGGTCATTACAGATACCTTTTGTAGTCCTATGCGAATCAAACATTGGAGTGCTATTTTTGTGTTTTTTCCGTTATCTAAAACCCTAGCTGAAAATGGAGAGATTGAAAAACACAAGAACACACAAAAATCTAAATAGCTACAAACGAAAACATAGAACAATAAAATACAAAAATATCGAAATCAAATTCCTAAAAATCCAAAGAAATCCTAAAGGTTGTATGCCGAACCTATGATTACCTTAATTAGTGGGATTGTATGATTGTGGAATTGTGATGTATATCTCTATAATTTTTTTGTCAATTTCTGGAAAGAAAGAAAAACGTGCAATATTTTAGAAATAGAGAAGCGAGAAAAGAAGGGTCGGAAGAAGCAAGGAGGGAATGAAGTGATGGGATTTTGCCAATTTTTGTAAAAAGAAAAAAAATTGTGCAATATTTTGGAGAGTGAAGCGTGATATTTGGAAGAATTAGGGAATGGAATAATGAAATTGAATGAGAGAGAACATGAGTAATCAATTTGTGTCCAAAACATGAGATTTAGTTTAAATAATTTAGGAACTAGATTAAAATATACTCAATTTGCTATATAATTAAAATACTGTTTTTTTTTAATAATATTTTTGAAGTATGACTGTTTTCAATAAATAAGTTAGTAATCATGATTAGTTAGCCAATTTTTCCCAAATATAATGGGTTGGGTCCAATTTAGATAAATATTTTTTTCTAGTGGATTCAATTTGTGTAGTTTTTCCTATATTTTATTTTCATAAATTCTAAAATTATATGGTAATTTTTTATAATTTATTAATTAATTTTTCATTTTCAATTGATATTTGTAATATGTTGTAAAACATATATAAATTATTGTACGTTACATAATAGCCCAAATGTTTAAATCTTTGTTATTGATTATAGTTTTAAAATCTTTTTAATAGAGTTAATTGTTGCACAAAATATCAAATTTATTCTAAAAGTGTTTTCAAATAAAATGAAGATTTCACTTGATTTAATATGTCAATTAGAGTATCGTTTTTTTATTTGTATAATATTTCGTATTACTTGTAATTACAAAAATCAATTATAGTGTTAAAAAAATTCAAAGTTAAGAAAAACTTTTTCTTTAAAATTTGATTATTTGATATTCTAATTAATTTAAGCTTTAAATTTCTGATAAAACATCTCAAAGAATTAAAGACAATCTTATAAAGTCAATATTAAAACATGGTTGATTCAAATTGAAGTGAATTAAACAAATTAAGAAATAGAAAGTAACGGTAAATTTAATTATCTAATATTTTCAATTATAATTTCATCAATAGTAAAATTTCAAAAATATGTACATATGAATTCGCAAGATATTAACAACAAATTATTAAGAAAAAATTAATTAAATAAGAACAATAAATAAATAAATAAAATTAATATTCTATTTAGATCCTTCCAAGTGTGCTATTGCTTCTCAGCACTAACATTTTACATCGCCCTCATCGGATCTGGTTGTCTTCTTTTTATGTATGTATGTATCTTCCTTCATCTTTTGTCTGCTCGGTGCTTTTGGTTCTTCGTTTAATCTTTGCCTGTTAGACGAATTTATTTCATTTTTTTGTGCATCTTCGGATGAATATATGTATATATATGTTTTCGTATTTGAGGGAACTGAAAATTTGGGGGGGTTTTGGTTCTTGGGAGGATTTGTAATTTTGAGTTGGGCCTAAAGCCACTGCCTTAGTGGCTCTATCCCTATAATTGATTCTATATTCATAAAAGTGAGGCTGTTGGAGATGAAAGGAGATAAACTAATGAACATGTATTGCTAATGTTTGTTGATTTGTGAATGCACTCTTCAACAACTGGTACCAAGTTCTTCTGTATGCAAATTGTTGTAATTTTTTTATTGCTGATCATAACACAGAGAGGGAAATCCTTAATAGATATTCCTTAAAATTAGTTCAATTTACTTGAGTAGGGAAGGCATGTTATAAACATTTGAAGTTCTCAGTGCCCTTTGCTTTAATTTTATTGTTCCACTTTTTACCTGTTCTATGTTTCACCTAATCGTTCAAATTAATATACATACATCTCTTTAGACATCACTCTGTGTGGAGATTCAAAATTTACATGTATACATGGAATCACACAGGTATATAAATTAGATTTCTTGGTATGATTTTAAGGTCGTTAATAGACTTGTCTTAATTTACTACTTTTTGACTGCCTTGTCTTAGATATTGGTACTAGCTGGACGGACAATACTCATATCCTTATACTTTTGATTGTTCAAAAGACTATACTATTGATTTTATAATTCTCTTACCCTCTTAGTAAGTTTAGAAAAGATTAGCACTTAATTATGACAAGAAGGAGCTGTTGTTGAAATAGCTGGAAGTGGTAATTCTGATCATATTTCTGCATAGTGGAACTGGATGAAATAAGTTCTTTTGTATTGAAAATGTAATTGTGAGCTCGTCATGTTGTTGAATAGTCCGGTTAATTAGCAAGTATCTATTATTTCAACATTGACCATTATTAGGAAATATCAAGTTGTATGTTCCTTATCCTACTAACAATGCCAGCCTACATATTAAGAACTTCACATGACTCTTATTAAGAAATATCAAGTTTTCTCAAATGGGTCTTGCTAGAGTCCAGATGCCAGTGAAATCAATGCTGAAATTTCAGCAATTTGTTTCAATCCACAAATGCCCCGCCCCACTTAAAATTTTATAATATCTGTTAGCATCCGCCTCACCCCACATAGAAAGCTCACTCACCAGTCACCTCCCATAGTACCGCACCCGCCCCGTTGCCATCCCTATAGCAGATGCTGACTAGCTTGAGATTGATGCTTAATTGTTGTTGGTCCTTATTTTCTTGTGATTACTGTTGTTGCGACTTGCGAGTTTGTACCACTTGCATAGTAACCTATAGTGGTGACTGAATTTTTGGGGAGTAGGATTTTAGTGGGTCAAAATGGATTGAGTTGATAAATAAGTGGGTCATTGACCCCCCCCCCCCCAAACGGCTCGGTGGGATATTTCTGCATAGTGGAACTGGATGAAATAAGTTCTTTTGTATTGAAAATGTAATTGTGAGCTCGTCATGTTGTTGAATAGTCCGGTTAATTAGCAAGTATCTATTATTTCAACATTGACCATTATTAGGAAATATCAAGTTGTATGTTCCTTATCCTACTAACAATGCCAGCCTACATATTAAGAACTTCACATGACTCTTATTAAGAAATATCAAGTTTTCTCAAATGGGTCTTGCTAGAGTCCAGATGCCAGTGAAATCAATGCTGAAATTTCAGCAATTTGTTTCAATCCACAAATGCCCCGCCCCACTTAAAATTTTATAATATCTGTTAGCATCCGCCTCACCCCACATAGAAAGCTCACTCACCAGTCACCTCCCATAGTACCGCACCCGCCCCGTTGCCATCCCTATAGCAGATGCTGACTAGCTTGAGATTGATGCTTAATTGTTGTTGGTCCTTATTTTCTTGTGATTACTGTTGTTGCGACTTGCGAGTTTGTACCACTTGCATAGTAACCTATAGTGGTGACTGAATTTTTGGGGAGTAGGATTTTAGTGGGTCAAAATGGATTGAGTTGATAAATAAGTGGGTCATTGACCCCCCCCCCCCCCAAAAGGTTACGTTGTGCTTAAATGATTTGGGTTAAAATGGACTAAACCATGGGTCATAACCCATCCCGTCCAATTCTTACCATGTTTTAATTCTTTTTGTTTATTTTCTTCTAAATTTTTAATCACTTAATAATTTATTTTCTTCATTAGGACTTCATATAACATTTCTCTACCTCCTAAGGTAGCGCAAAGGTCTATGAACATTATGTCCTCCCCAAACTCCACTTGTGGCTAGGGATAACACTTGGGGTAGGGTGGGGTGGGGCAAGCCTTGACCCGCTAAGATATTGACCCTCCCTGTTCTGCCCCTTTTACTATGTCTTGAAAATTTCCCTTGCCCCGCCCCACCCTATTTTGCCATGCCCCATTTAGTCTGTTTGTAATTTTTTTCTCTTTATTTATTATTTTTTAATATTCAATTTAATTTCTTTAATAGCCTTTAATATCTTTTTAATTGATTCATCTGGATTGTTAATTTTGCATGATTGTTGTAATATAATTTCTCTGAAATATTTTGCCCGACTAATTCAAACTTGAAACACATCTATTGTATACAAACACCTAAAGGTTCCTAATTAGCATAAACAGTTAGATTTATTTTAGTATGTAAACAATTTTCATGGCAATTTAACATTTTCGTTTTTAGTATGTAAACAATTTTCATGTCAATTTAACATTTTCGTTCACTCTTTACTATTTGAAGTTTTTTTTTTTTTTTTTTTGCTTTTCCACCCAATGTTTGGTAGTTGCATTGGAGCCCAAAAAATCCGGATTTGCGCATTGCAGTGTTCATTTCTGAGAGTGGCTCTCCTAGTCGAATTTTTTTTCATATCCATGGCCCAAACGGTTATTAGCAAAGCATTTATTTTTACACACTTGCATAACATTTGAAGAAAGTGAACAAATTAAATTAACTAAGAACAAAATTAGTCATTACTAATGAAAACATAATTCCAGTATTTTACTAGGTACAATAATTTTAAAGAGTTGTCCCATTGACAAAGTACAGAATTGTGAAGCATGACTTGTAAATTTTTATTTTTTTTTCCTCTCACTTAGTTATTGGGGGTGTATGGATAGTGGTTTTGAAATTTTTTAACTCATAATACTTCATTGTGCCATCGCTGAACTTTCTTAGCTTATGATATTACTAACCTACTTAAGGAATTAGAGATCTATTCCTTATCTATCCTGCCCTGCCCTAAACCCATCAAAAAATGTTTTACCCCGCCCTGCCCCATTTAAATCTTCCGCTTCTCTGCCCCGTTAAGAGCTTACCCTGCCTTGTTTAGTTGTCATCCCTACTTGTGGGACTACACTGAGTATTTGTTGACTTCGACTTCATATAACATTATAAAATAAGTCGTTTTAAAGCAGTTTAGATAAAGTTTCTCATGAGACAATTTGACTTACATATAAGCCAATGTTTATATAAACTGAATTAGATGAGTCATGATGGTCTAAGTTAATAAATATGCGGTACATACTTCTCCCAAGCTTTGAAGGGTTGCGGGAGTCATGTTTTAATGGACTAATTTTGCCACTCCTAGTAATCTGTTTGCCTAACTCAATCTTACTACATGATTACAGATAAAGTAATGTTTCCTGGTTTGTTAGTTCATTAAATGGATCAGTATTTGTCGTTTGTTTCTATGTCATAAATGAATCTACTGTCTTTGAGTAACTGAAACCCTTTCATTGGATGGAATCAGGAATGGCTCTCTCATTAGAGGACTTCCTTGTTCGTGCCCGAGTACTAAAGCTGTACCGACATGCTCTGAGAATCTCAAGGAGAGCACCTCCTCATGCTAGAGGTGAGGCATATACTTGGAAGAGCGAGCCTATTTCCTGTTGTTTAATTCGTGGTGAATCTACTACTGTACTTTATTAAGTTAAACTAATTGAGATAACAAGGATGTTTGACACATTTTGTTATTTTGTGCTTTCTGCTCTTTGGGTTCTTCCTGTGTGTGAGTTGTTATTGCAATCTCATAGTTTGATCAAGTCATTTTGCCAATGCGTTAAAAGTTTACACTTTTGGTTGACTGAGCCATTGAACTTTGTGTATAAAGTAGAAAAGAGGAAGCCTGCGGTGTCTGCTAAATCTATGAGCCATTAATAAGTTACTCCGGAACTAGAGAGAATTACATGACGAGAGTCCATCAATGAAATACTGAGATGTGACTATGACATGTCACTACTTGTGAAATACTACTTGTTAAATGGGGTTTCCGAAAAACTGCGCTCATCCTTTTGTCATTGCAACCCTGGCCTTTGCTAAGCAAGACTCAACAGTCACTTTAAATAGTGTTACTTCTTAATATTTCAAAAACAGAAAGGTTGGTCTATTTTGCCTCAAAAAGTTGTATAGATAACTCTTTTGCAGAGATGTTGCAATGAAGAGTGAATCAAAATGTTATTTCTATCTAAGTTGCACAGACTCTTCACTTTCAATGCTGCACCCGTGCCGGATTCTCCCAAAATACACTACTTTTGGAGAATCCGACAAACACCAGTTGACATTTTTGAAGAGTCCGAGCAACATAGGTTTCTATCCATATCAGTCATACTTCTCTAATTATCAGCCATAGAGTATTTTATTTTGTTCTTAATCCCTTGAATTATTTCTGATTCTTTGAGCATGGTAATATTTTTTAATGGTTCAAACTTTCTGAAAATTGTTCTAGGTATAAGGCTTTTTCTCTTTTCAAATATGTTGTTTATATAGTGTTCAATGACTTCAATTGAATCCTTTCTGTTTGCAGCTGATTTGAGGCAGATTATAAGACAAGAGATGGAGAATAATAGGAATTGCAATGACAAGCAGAGAATTCGGTTCTTGATTAGTGATGGAATTGAAAGAGTGAAACGTTTAGATGAGACGCTTGATATGCAAGGCCATTGATACTGTAATGTGTATATGGTATAGCTTACATCTTGCAACACTAACACTGTTGTCACCTCTCGGATTAATCAGAGACGTGCTGCAAACATAGGTGGTTCATGCGCTTTAGCTATCTCTGCTTGGTTTATGCCCTGTTGTCACCTGTCAGAACTTATTGTTTTCCAACTTACCTCCAATTAAGCAAGGATCTTCATTGATCCTCATGTAAACATATGATTTTGAAGATCTCCACTGATCCTCTTGTAAACATACTGAAGTGTACTGCTCCTAGTCTCCAACAGCTAGTAGAACAATTCTAAAATATGCGACTCTCAAGGTTCAGAGCTGCTTAAATTTCTTGTGTCCATATTGTTTGTGGAGGAGTGTGGTTATTCTCAATAATCAAGTTTATCATGTTTCAATTTTTGTACTAGTAAGCTATGTTCCTCGGACTCTTCAAAAATGTCAAGGGGTGCGTGTTGGATTCGCCAAAAGTAGTGTATTTTTGGAGAATCCGACACAGGTGTGGTATCGAAAGTGAAGAGTCCACGCAACATAGCTAGTAAAGAGGATTTTTGAGCTGCAATATTCACTTCTAGCAATTTTCATTCTAAAAAATACGAATTGGTATACTCTAGTTGGAAAACTCATAGGTGTAGAGGATTTTTGCATTCAGCACTGTGTATTTAATTAGATGCAACTCCCATTTTAAAGCTTTACTGGGTGTGGGATTAGGTGCTTTTTACGTGTTTGCTTTTATTGTTATCAATGGTAATGTTCTTAGTTTTTACCAAATATGAATTTAGCATAAGGAGTCCATAAGAAATAACCTAACGGTATATTCCATAAGCTCAAAGTTAAAATGGAGTATACTTCTATAGAGGGAAGCAAATCCCAGATTCTTCCCACTTTTCTTAGTTGTTGCAAAACCACTTCACAAATTGGCTGATGACTCGGTCTCAAATATGATAATCATTTCACTAGAAGGTCCTTATGGGGTTGGTGTTTGGTTTTTTTTTTTTTTTTTTGGGGGGGGGGGGGGGGAGGATTTACCCAGTCCAATAGTTTATACTTCTATCACTTAAAAGAGGTGTTTCACTTAAATTTAGGGGACAATTTTCCAAACAACTAACTTTTAGCATTAAATAGGACCCCTTATTAGCTACACTTTTAATATTTAAAATAAACAACTATATTTTAGTTTGCAATGGGGCTGATTTATGTAATCTTTCCCAGAAGTTTAATTTAATAGAATACAACTAAGAAATAATCAATTAGAGAAAATCAAGGGAGAAACTTTTAAATTAGGTAATAGTGTTGAAAATCCTCATTACTTCCGTTACAAAGGCTAGGAGACCCAAAATAGGTGATCTCTTCCTTCTTCCTCAAACTCAATTAGCGACTGATAATTGTCCTTGATTTCAATTCTCCATTGATAATCCTTCTTTTTCCTCGAACTCAAGTCGATTGATCAGCGTTTTTGCTAGAAAAATTGAGATCGCTATCAGTGAAGTTTATTTTGAATACAAAATTAGATCAGTAGGAGATAATCTATAGAAAATCTATTCGGATTTAATTTGTTTTGGACACAACAATTGAAAGTTTTATTTTGAATTCAATTTGTTTTGGATACAACAATTGAAAGTTTTATTTTGAATTCAATTTGTTTTTTATACAACAATTGAAAGATAGAATGGACATGAATTTTTATGTAGGAAGTTTCAAATACACAGTTGCCTAGACTACAATTTAGATAATGTGATACAAATTGTATATTCAACATAATACACTTTAGAATACAATTAAGTTTCGAAATACATTTTTACTTTGAATGTAGTTTGTTTGGAATACAAACAGTGAATGATTGAATGGTTTTGAATTTGAAAGTTGCATATAATACAATTTAGATGACGTGATACAAATTGTATATGAAACATAATACACTTTAAAATACAATTAAGCTTCGAAATACATTTTTATTTTGAATGTAATCTGTTTGGATACAAACAGTGAATGATTGAATGATTCAAAGAATTACAAAAACATTTAGAAACGGTGACTACATTTGAATATAGAATCCATACAAAAAACAAACCAAAACATAGAAATCAGATTCCTAAAAATCTATTAAAATTGCAAAAGAGAGAAGCGGGAATAGTGAAAATTATAGAACTAGTCAAAATTTCGTGTCTAAGTGATGTAAATCCTTTGAAGGATTTTTACAATTTCAGGAAAAAAATATTGTGAACTTTGATGAGAGAGAAGCGGAAGTGGTAAAATTTTAACAATGAAACATGGAGGGAGTTGATGGGGAGAGAACGTGGGTAATTTTTTGGTTTTAGTTTTAGCCCAAAACATGGTTTTAGTTGAACAAAATTAGGATTTAATTTAGGATACCTTTAATTTACTATATACATAAAATATTGTTCTTTTTAATAATATTTTTAAACGATAACTGTTTTCAATAAATAAGTTAGTAATTTTGACTAGTTCCATAATTTTACCAAAATTTATTACTTGGACACAAAAATTCAATTTGATTTGATGTAAATATTATGTGTGGACAAATATTTAGCTCCTTTTCAAAAAGAGAACACTTCCATTGTCCCAAAAGGAATGAATACACATTTCTCTTTTTATAAACAATATTCCCATTTTATCTCCCAATAATAATATTTGGAAATAATGTTTTTGAAAAAAAATAAAATAATGAGGGTCAAATGGCAATGCATGTATCAACATTGGATTTTGATTGATGCCTACAGATGAAAATATTTGTATCACTGGAGGTCTACATTAAACGACATTGAATTCCTATGGTTAAGCGTTAAACGATAAATTTAAGTTAAAACATGTGATATTTAACATGGTTAAGTGTTACAATCCAAAATTTAAGGTCATGATGTGCCATGACCCAAAATCAGATCATGATGACGCCGGTCATAAACCCCAAGTAGGCAAGTCAAATCCAGTATAGACAAACGATTAGCTAAGACTAGAATATAACAAAGAAGCAAAATAAACATAGAATAGGGCCATAACATAGATATGTACATACGGTAAAAAATATACAGTAAAGGTCCAAAAGTAACTAGGAAAGACGAATGACAAGAGGAAGTTGCTTAGATGGTAAACACCCCTCACTTCCAACCTTAAGGTGTGAGTTCGAGTCACCAAGGAGAAAAGGTGGGAGCTCCATGGGGATAAAAGAACTAGCAAAGACGAAATATACATAAGAACTAAACCCCGAACCTGGTGTCACCGGTACATGAGCGTCTAAGTACAAAAAGGGACCATAAACAACAAGTTTGTTTGATCAAAATACAAAGTACATATACAATACAAAAGAGGGAAAGTAGTAAATCTCTGGACGATAAGAGCTCACCACGATCCAATCAGCAACGACCACGGGAGATCAAAAATCAACGAGGGTAACTCGTACAAGACACTACATCAAAAAATATTAAGAAGTACAATATGAGTACCAAAACATGGGTACTCAGGCATCATAGGCAGACTGAGCTTAAATAGAAACCAAATAAAAATAGGAGGCATGAGAGTGCTAATTCTAGTCTAAAGTGCAGAAATTGGTCAAAAATATAACTAAGGATCATACAAGCCTAAAAGTCCATCCTACAACCTTCCTAAAAATCATGCAACCTAATTTATATAGAAACTAACTAAGCTAAATCTAAAAAATAAGACCATAATCTACCTTGAAGTCAAAAGCACTCGAACCTCACCTCAGAAGCTTTTTCCTTCTAAATAGCCTCAAAATGTCGTCATGCTATCAAAAACAGAAACTTCACACCAATATAGTACTAAAAATACCCATATCAATATTATAAATTTTGAACCAGAAATTAAGTCAAAATTTGACCCCCAAAACTTGACAACAAAACAAAAAACTAACTCTGTCATTATATTCCCCTCAAGGTGAGGATCACATGCTCGGAATTTAAGCAAAGACGAGAGTGTAATCGAACCTCAAATGATTAAAAAACTAAACTTTAAAGGATTTGAAAAAAATAAGAAATCAAGTTCTGAAACAACAATTAATAACAGAAATAACGCAAAAAATCGCAATAGAAAGCAAAGGGGAAGAGAAATACATTTGAACCAACTGAAATGGTAAGAATTGAGAAAATTCTCCATTAATCGAGCTTAAAAATGGAGGAGATGAACTCACTAATTTGAAGAAAATACGGAAGAAAACACTTGAAACCACAAACGATCATCACCCCATGATGAGTCAGTATTTTACCAACTCATTGGACTCAAATTCATGAACTATTGCTTAGTTTTGATGCTAACTGAGGGGATTTTAGGTCCTAGTTCTCTTGTATGCAACCATTCTTTGGAAAAGTCAAGTCTGGTGGATTTTGTCATAGTTCAAAGTATACCCTAGGTGTAACATGGTGTATAGAACCTCAAAAGGCCCTAAACGAGACACTTAGCATACATCATACAAGATAATCGAAACAAAAATTTCAAAAGTAGCATTTTCGTATTCCAAAAGAGTTTGATAAAGCAGAAGAGTAATATAGTCTAAACAAGCCATCAAAAAATCAAATAAGTGGTTGGGATGTAACTCATACACCACATACATCATCCAAACACTATAAAGACATAAAGCAAGTAAAAGTGTCTCGGTCCTCGGAACATGAGGACTCACCAACTCTTGAATCTGATTGGATGATCAACTAGCCACGAGTGTGAGAGGTAGGAGTGTCAAACCTTATATTAACGAGACAATGTAGATACAAGCATGAAATAGTACATGGAATGTACTAAGTATAGGAAAATATCCATAAATAGACATGATATCATGAAGAGTTTAAACATGTAAGGTATGACCAACATTTGAACATTTGAAGGCATAAAGAAGCAAAGACATATAAATCATAAGATATGATCAACACATTTAAAATAAGAGACATAAGAAAGCTTTGAAGAAACTTTTTATGGGATTTTAGTTTTAATCGACAATAAGACCATGAGAGCTATATCATGGAATTCGGTATATCCCTCATGCCGAAAGAAAGGGATTCTACTTGCCAAGGTAGAATCCGTACGCATCATCTTTTGCTAAATGAATCCACTAGTTAGGTCATTTAAGATAATCCTACGGGGGCACATAGTTAGGGACTAGAGGTCACTATTAGAGACTTCCCTATTTGAGCCTCCACCTTAAAGCCCTCTCGGTTCTAAGTCTAAATCCCAACGGAATAGATAAAATCAAATATCGTTATAACATAGAAACGTCAATTATAAATACCAATCCACATCTTAAAGATCAAAATATAGAATTGCTCCTTCAATTACAATTCAAGCATAGTGAGAAAACCTTTCACTAATGTAAATCCATTTGTGAAAAATACCTTTCACAATCATGATCATATTTGTGTGTGAGAAAACCTTTGACAACAAATTGATACTTTCATATAAAAGCACCATATCATCATAAACATCATAAACAACATTGTACCAAGTATGATAGCAATGCATAAAACATATGAAATCATGCTAAAAAGGACCTTTCCATGATATGCCATGACCAAGCTAAAACATGAGATAAAATAGTTAGAAAACATGAGTCATAATAACATGGTCAGTGCAAGTTAACATCCTTAAGTCATTCATGAGATACCTTTTGAAGTAACCTTGATTCATTATTGTGGGAGATTTACCTTTAACCGATATTTAAGACCATGTGAGCTATCAACATGGAATCTGGTGTCTACACCACATAGAAAAGAGGTGTTCTCACTTGCCAAGATAAGAACCATGAACTTCTAGCTTATGTGGATCCACTAGCTAATGTCTATCTAGACAACCTATGGTGGCACATAGTTTATGGGACATGGGTAATTGCCACTTGTCCACTCAGTACTAAGCATAACTCCCACAAAATATTCATTATTCTTAACTCTTCTTAACATTCATGAGACATGGGTATTCTCCACTTGTCTTATCATTGGAGGTCATGTGTAATTGCCACTTGCCTCATTATTAGAATAACTCTTTAACTTTGATTCATTTTAGGTGAGAAGACCTTTCAACCTTAGAATCATTTATGTGAGAAAACCTTTTACATTAATGTATTGAGTAATTATGTGAGAAATTCTTTCACAACAACCAACCAACAACATCATTTATGTTTTACTCTCAAAGCAACTTATATCACATTTCATCAATTTCATAAGAACATGCATATTTCCATAATTCACCTTCATAGTTCGAAACCCAATCTCAATCATCAAAATCTAGAAAACATGAGTTAAGCATGGGTTAACATGGATTCATCTTAAAAACATGAAATTATCTCAATTCATGCATAATAGTTCTTAAAACAATCAAATAAATTGACATTGAAAGAACCTATTGTTTTATTTAAAAATAATTATTAGACTGGTTTTAAGAGTCGCCACTTAATTTTTAAAGGGAAATTAAGAAAACTGAGTTTTCAAAAGATTAAAAACAGAAAATCAATTGAAAATATTTAGGGGGGTTCGAGGGTTCATATTAGCATTTCGGGAAGGGTTTGAAAGCACCCGAAATGCCCGCTAATACGCGATTATCCAGTAATTAACTATTTGGCTAATTGGTTTTTAAAATAAAAGCATGCTTGACAAGTTTAGGAAATAAACAACTTAAGACTTGAATTATAATTTTTTTAAGGGGAAGGGAGATAGCATAAGGGATTTCGTAAATAAAATATGTTTTCAAAGTAACTTAAGTAGTAAAATAAGTATATGATTATTTAGTCTTTAGAAAATCTTGAAACGATTATCTTTTTTGGGGAAATCGAATTAGGACAACTTTAAAATTGATTAACAAATAAACAATTAAACAAATACGAAACAGATAAAATAAAGAAAGAGAGAGAGAGAGAGAGAGTTTTGGGCCCAAGACTGGTTTTATGTCCGCCTGGGCCAGTACTTGGGCCTAATTTCATTTTGGGCTTTAGGCCCAATTTCACCTGTCCTAAAACTAGCAAAATAATATTAAAAATAAATGGGCTTTTGACCCAATTACAACAAAACACAAAGCTGGAAATTTGGGGGATTCTCAGGCCCATTTCTGTTCCACTATACAGCGTATACACTGGATGTATATCACTGTATATCTTATGTATACAGTTGTATACGGCACGTATACAACCCCTTCTTTCCGCTCCGAGATATGTACGTCAACTCCAAGAACCTGTTCTTCATTTTTACGACTGGTTGACTGGATAAAAGAATTTTATGCCTTCGTGGCCCATTTCGAAATGCAAAGGAGGAGGCTTAAGTCCGATCGGACTTGCATAGTGTTCACATGCAAACATAAACAAATACGCACGTAAGTGACAACTCAATGATTTGATACATGAAAATGCCAAATAGACTAAATCCATAAATAACTGGTCTTAATTTTAAGCCTAAAAAATAAATAGAAATAGGGACAGATCATATAGCTTTCTGAATCAATCACGAAAGAAGACCTTAAATACCATAGATGATTAATGACAATAAATTTCAAATAAATAAACACAAAGCTCCATCATTAAACTTTAAGATATTATCTAAGGCTATTTTAGATAGGATAACCAAACCATGATTGGTTAATTACTACTTGATTTTAAACAAAAATATCCAGACCCAACAGTAAATCAAAAATAGGCATCAAAAGACAGCTACATTCCACAAACTGAGACTAACCAGAAAGCAAATGGACCAACATGTTCCTCTTAACAGGAATCAGTATCATCAAGTTTAAAATAGGATAATATAAGAGTAAGAGAAGACCGAATCTCGAGAAAAAAGACAAAGGTCATGGCTCGCAAGCATTGATTTTCATGAAAGAAAGAAAAGTAACACAAATGAAAGATAAAAGGTGAATATTATACACTTATACCATTAAGAGAAGTATCAACAAACTTATGAAATTGAGTACTTTATATATGAATAAATCAGCAAAATAATGCTAATAAAAATATGACAGAAGTTCACACAATTTCCAGACATGAATAAGAGAGGATTTTAACAATATTACAACTTCAAGCAAGGAAAAGGAGGGGGAAATAAGCATGCTGCAGCACTTGGAGACAGAATGGGAAAGTATCATGAGAAGAGCCAACCAAAGCTAAATCTAAATGCCTCAAGAATCGTATGGAAATACCCCAAGCAAATGAACAGAAAAAAATGATAAGATTTAGACAATGAAAACTAAAAACAAGACTCGATTAAATGATCACTAAATGAGCTTAACGCAGATAGAGAACTGCCTCAAAATGAGCACATAATCATTGAACCGAAGCTTGAATATGTATGACATTGAGACAGCCGATCAAGACAATGATGAATGCAGAGAAAATCTAGACTAAAGCATGCTGAAAATAGTTAGAAACTCAAACTCGAGGGGAAAGGGGAAGCTAACAAAACTATGCACCGGAGAGGGTATGATTTATAACAAGATCGAATGAAAACACATCAAGCCAAGTTAGCTGACTTTTATTAACAATCAAACACAAGAAAATGAACTAAACAGTAAAAGGTTTCAACATGCTAAGAATCCACGAGAAAGCTAACAATAACCAAAGAAAAGAAACAAACAACTAAATGTGTATAACCATATTTCAGCGAATACAACTAACAAACAAAGCTCCAACTCAACTAAATGCATACATAGAGAAACCAGCATGGCCTGAAATTAAATAGACAAGGCTAAGAAAAGAGAATTTTACCTCTTTTTAGGCAGCGAGTGAGACTAAACGAGCAGAGATGACAAGCTTTCACCACCGAGATTCGAATACGAATCAGCAAACAGGAGACCTGGGCAGAATCTTAAACTCTAATGAACGTCGGGAAATGATTATAAGTGAGAAAGAAGAATGACACTCAGACCAGAACTAGTTGCCTCTTCTCTTTTCTTGAATGTATTTCTATATACTTTGGTTGTTTTTTCCTAAGTTGCTCTTAGTGTTTCTGCTAAAGAAATAAAATAAAATCCCACCACTACAATGAAGAAGAAGAGGGGCTTATATAAAAGGAGATTTTGGGCTGAAATTGGGGGAAAACGGAAGGGATTCGGATGATATTTTAATTTGAAATTCAAATCCTTCTCGAGGATAAGGTCGAACAGCTGGAAATAGTACGAATTCCTAACGGCAAAATGAAGGAAGCCGTCTGATTCTAAGCAAAGGATGATGAGGTGAGGAGATTGAAATACCTAGATTCTGTACGAGAGAACCAAGAGATGAGAGAGGGAGGACGACGCAAGTTGGATTTGCTGGACTCGGGTTTAGGCTAATTTCTCGCTGGACTGGGTTCGATTCTGGCTTGTTTCGCAGCGTTCTGGGCTGCTCGCTATGGGAAACTGAAATAGCTGGGTTTCTTCACATTGAACTACTTGAGGAGAAGAAGAACACGTAGGTTCTGGGGTTGGGTCGGTACTGTTATATGTATTGCTGATGTTGCTTGGAGTTGTATGTAATGTGTGTTGGGCCTGGGTTATTTAGGATAAGAAATGGGCTGGAAATTAAGGAAAGTGGGTCGGCTATTGGAGTGGGCTGCTGAAGTATTGAATTGGATTAGCTGAAATAACCCAAATTTTGTCCTCTAAAAAAAAGGTTCAAGTTATAGACCAAAGCAGTTAAAATCACAATTGAGGGAAAGGTCCAATGTATTGCAACTATGGCCAACGAGAGTTAAGGATTTAGCCGAAATTAGATGTAATTGGTAACCACAGCTAATTACTAAATAAGACGAATTATTATTAATTAATTAATGCGCTTCTTAATCTTAACGAAATAAAATAATTACATTAGTTATAAAATAACTAATTTAATTAAACTCAAAATTATAACTATAATTTAAACTAAATTAATAAAATATTTAACTTAAAAAGTAAAATCTTTTGAGGTGATTTTCTGATATTCATAAAACATATTAATTATATACATGATTATATGAAATATATCTATTGCTTAAAAGCTATAAAATCCTACTGAAATTACTTAAAGTAACCTTGAAAAATATTTGAATTTTATCAAGCTAATTATTCTAAATCGTTTGAGAATTAAGAAGCTCGGAAATTAATTATTATCGGGGAGGGTCAAAATTGGATGGCAACACCCATGACATGGAAGAAAATCCTAACTTCAATTGGAGATTTCTAACTTTGTAAATTGGGGAATTTAGGAATTCTATGGAGGTAAGAGCTTCATAGATCAAGATTGTCATAACTTGATGCCAAAAGCTTACTATCACTGGTGGAATTTGAGTCTTGGCTTGAAACCCTAGACTTCTTCTTCAATCTTCTAGAGAGAAATATTTGAGAGGATGACTTGTTCTTCTTTTGAGAATTTAAGAGAGAGAATTGATTTGGAAGATTTTGGGGTTAAAAACGTTTATATAAGCTTCTAATAGAGGGTAAACCAACATAGTATTAGGCTAGAATAATTAAGAAAAGACCCAAAAACTCTCTTAAAAATAATTGTTGAATCCGTCGACGACCCGACCTATGGTTCGTTGGTCAGACCACGGGCCGTACTAGTTGGTCGTCGGTCAACTTCAAGGACTATGATTTTGGGACTCCCAATGACGGACCCATTTACGATCCATGGGTCCACCTACGGGTCGTACATGCCCAGTCGTGGGTTTCAACTTTGACTCTAAAATATCTCTAAGTTTGGGACTCACCTACGAGACCTATTTACGACTCGTGCATTGGACAACGGATTGCCCGGGTGAACCGTTGGAAAGTACTAGAACTTGACAAATTTTAGGAATCTGGTCTGGCTAACCACGACCCGACCTACAGTCCGTGTGTCAGTCCACGGGCCGTGGGTGGCTTCGTCGGTACTGGCATCGGATCCTACAAAAACTGCAAATTTCTATTTTTTTTTAATTCGATGTATTATAAAACAATTGAAGATCTTGACAAAGCTGAGAAAGTTTATTATTAGAGTAGTGAGAGACTAATTAATGTTGATCGAATTCTTTTGACTATTCCACCTGATGAAAATCTTCAAAATGATGAAAATCAACTTGATATTGAAGATGATGATCATATTCAAAATGACCAGTATGTTGTTGATGCTCTACTGCAAGACGATGTGGTCGGTTAGCAACCATTTATTATTGATTGTCACCCCCCAAACTCGAGGGGGGCAACTGGCTCCTAATGCCAAAACTCGAACTCGAGTCGACCCTGCTGAACCATTTACTACTAGCGCATGGCAGCCACACGCAATCAAAAAACAAACAAGTATATCTCGGGTTAAAACTAAGCCCTCGGCCGGCAAGGCCACTGTAAACTGATTACAAAACAAACAGCTACTCCAAAGAGATCATATAAATAAATATCCAAATAGCACAGAAGTCCTGATTGGGCCGTCGAGGCCATTATGATATCTATACCAAAACTAAAGTAGGTATATATCAGTATAATACATCAAACAGCTCACAAGCTTCAGGAAACCAACAACCTAGGCCAGTATGGCAATAACGTAGCTATACACCCCACACACTAGTCTACAAGCCTCTAAGAGTAGTAAAGATTAGCGGGACAGGGGCCCAGCCTACCCATAAAGATATATACAACAAAATGTAACAAACCTACCAACTCTGGCAGCTCCGGAGGAAAGGGGTTAGCCAATCTGATAGAAGTCAATCCTGCTGTTGAGGAGGTCTACTGGGTTGTCTGTCGGGACCTGCATGCATGAATGCAGCTCCCCCAAGGCAATGGGGATTCAGTACAAAATAATGTATAGAGTATGAAATGCAATAGACAATGATGAGGTATCCTGATATACTGGAATAATCCTCGGTAGGTACAAACAACATACCACCAACCTAGGCCCCCATAAGCTCGGTAGGTACAAACAACATACCACCAACCTAGGCCCCCATAAGCCTAGAAGGTGCCAAATCAATCTACATACACCTATCGGTAGCCCCTTGTCTTTGTAAGAAGTCACATAGTCCTTTTTGGTAATGATATAGCCCTGTAGGCAGCACATAGCCCTCTTAGGCAACATCATAGCTTTGTGGGATGCACATAGCCCTCTTTGAATCAACATATCCCTGTAGGCAACACATAGCTCTCTTGGCGTCAAAATATCCCCGTAGGTAACACATAACACTCTTTGGCATCAACATAGACCCGTGGGAAACACATAGCCCTCTTTGAAAATAACATAGTCCTATTAGACAACATCATAACCCCCATAGGCAGTTCATAGCTCAAAAACTAACCACAATAGCCCCAAGGGCGACAACAAACAATTGAATAGGCTAAAGGCGAGCAATTTAGCTATAAACAATATATATGAATAATCTTCAAGTCGTTCCTAACTTAGGGTCGTTCTTAACATATTATGAGTCCCTAAAATGAGGGTTTATAACCACTCAATCAGCCAACCACTCACAATTACATCTACAAGATCACCAACGTTAACTACCTCTAAGAAAACATGTCATACGAAGGGAATAACCTTAACCATCTCTAAGGAAACATGTCGAACGAAGGGAATAACCTTAACATACCTTTCCAATGAACGCTCGAAAGACCGTAGTTCCTTCACAAAAGTTGTTCCTTATGTCCTAAGCTTCACAAACACTATATATACAAAGCTGGTACACACCTATAAACAGTTCATAATTAATCTTAAATCGGCGGATTTCCATATCTCCCCAACTTGTTGAAACGTCCATAGAAATTTATTAAAAAAAATCATAAAAGAGTCCCGAGATGATTACCTTAGTTAACCAAGTTTAAGCCTTGAAGAAACACCAATAAGTACAAATTTATATCTTCAAAAACCAGCTCCAAATGCAGCTAATAGAAGGGAAAATGATTGCCACGTGTAGAAATCACGTTTCTAGGCACGGGGGGACCGTTTAATGGTAGAAATTGTCAAAACTAACCTTCATCATGCAAGAATGCCATAGGAACCCTCTTTTAAGCTTTCTCGCTGGTTTGTAAGTGTAATGAAATGTTTTCATGGCTTAAAACGTTGAGTAAGCCGACATACCACATTTTTTACCCGAACCAGATTCTTCCCCAGCAGTCCGTAGTAAAACCCTCATAACTTTTTACTCCGATGTCGGTTGGATACGGGTTTTGTGCGTTGCAAATTAGACTCATATGGCTTAGATTTAATGGGTGATAAGCCTTCTAACTCTTTATATATTGGGAGAAAACATCAAAGATATTTGACCCAAATTTCAGAGAAATCTTTAAAAAGAAACTTACGATAACTTTCGCCAACTTTTATTTTGCCACTTACCTAACTTCAAAACTTAAGATACAACCCTTGAACACTTAAAATATGACATATCACATCATTCTTAATTTATTACCCACCCTCCTTGCTTTCCACGAAGATACGAGTTAATTTAGACGTTTTGAAAAGTTGGGGTGTTACATCCTTCCCCCTTTAGAAACATTCGTCCTCGAATGAAAAAATCTAAGTCACACGGTTAAGTCCTTAGGAGTTTCAAAAATTTAGGCAGAATATCCTTTGTAAATGTGACTATCCAGGAACATGAAATGCATAAATTCTAACCTAAGTGTCTCACATGATGACATAAATAGCTAAGCACTATAGCTCCACAATAACAGTGCGAGCAAATATACAACAACAACAACAATAATAATAAGCAACAATATAAAAAAATTAGATTGGTATCTAACCTCACTGCACTAATATACACAGATATGCCATCACCCTGGGGTATGAAACAAGTGAGGATATTTGTCCTCATGCCATCTTCAGCTTCCCAGGTCACCTCTTCTCTATTCTTGTTTCTCCACAATACTTTAACCGAAGCCACCTCTTTGGTCCTAAATTTACGGACCTGCCGATCTAATATGGCAATTAGAGTTTCCTCGTAGGACAACTCCTTTGTGATATATATGAACATCCTCAATCGAGACAACTCGAGAAGGGTCCCCTACACATTTCTGTAGCATCAACACATGGAAAACTGGATGAACAGATTCTAGCCCCTTTGGCAATTCTAAATCATAAGCCACCCGTCCTTCCCTCCGAAGGATCCGATATGGCCCAATGAATCTTGGACTAAGCTTGTTTTGTTTTGCCAAATATCATAACACCCTTCATAGGCGAGACTTTTAAGAATACCCAGTCATCGACACAAAACTCTAAGTCCCTTCGTCGCACATCTGAGTATGACTTTTGTCAGCTTTGAGCTGTTAAGAACCTCTCCCGAATAAGCTTAACCTGCTCCACTGTCTGTTGTACTAAGTCGGGTCCAATCAACCTTGACTCACCTACCTCGAACCATCCGATGGGGAACCAACATTTTCACCCATACAAAGCCTCATAAGGTGCCATCTCGATGCTCGAATGATAACTATTATTGTATGCAAACTCAATAAGAGGTAAGTGGTCATCCCAACTTCCCTTGAAGTTTAGAGCGCACGCCCGTAGCATATTCTCGAGTGTCAAAATTGTGCGCTTAGCCTGGCCATCTATCTGAGGGTGAAAGGTTGTACTAAGATTAACCTGTGTGCCCAGTCCTTTCTGGAAGGACTTCTAGAAGTTGGCGGTAAATTGTGCTCCTCTATCAAAGATAATAGATACTAGACACCGTGTAGCCTAACAATCTCTCTAATATAGAGCCCTGGATAGTCTTCAGCCGTAAAAGTAGCCCTGACTAGTAAGAAGTGGGATGATTTTGTTAGTCTATCAACAATTACCCAAATAGAGTCAAACTTGCGACGCGATCGAGGTAACCCTGTAATAAAATCCATATTAATTGCTTCCCACTTCCACAAAGGAATGGTTATCTCTTGAACTAGCCCAACGGGATTTTAGTACTCAACCTTCACATGTTAGCAGTTAGGACACTGTGCCACAAACTCAGCAACATCTTTCTTCATCCCGTGCCACTAATAGATCTCTTTAATATCATGGTACATCTTAGTCAAACCAGGGTGAATATAATAACGGGAATGATGTGCCTCTTCCATAATCTGATGTCGAAGCCCTCCAACATTTGGAACACACAATCGACCGCTATATCTAAGGACTCCATCTCCTGCTATATCAAATGCTAAAGACTGTTAATCCTGAGCTTTGGCTCTGAGCTGCTCTAAGCTAGGATCCTCTTGTTGCCGTGATTTTACTTCTACAACTAGAGATAATACGGCTGTGTCCTAAATTGTTACTCCACTATCTTCTGCCTCTAACTATCTGACTCCCAAGCTAGCTAACTGATGAAGCTCTCGCGCTAGCTCACTTTTCGCAACACCTAAATTGGAAAAACTACCCATAGATCTTCGATTGAGGGCATCGTCTACCACATTTGCCTTTTCTGGATGATATAAAATATTTACGTCGTAGTCTTTCAGTAACTCAAGCCATCGACGCTGTCGCAGATTTAACTCCTTCTATCTAAAGATATATTGAAGGCTTTTATGATCTGTGAAGATGTCAACATGAACGACATATAAATAATGTCTCTAGATCTTTAACGCATGCACAACTGCAGCCAACTCTAAATCGCGGGTCAGATAGTTCTTCTTATGCTTTCTCAACTGCCTTGAAGCATATGCGATAACCTTACCATGTTGCATTAGAACACATCCCAACCCAACACCAGAAGCATCACAATACACCACATAGCCTTCTGAACCCTCTAGCAATACTAGAACTGGTGTTGATGTCAACCTGTCCTTCAGGTCCTGGAAACCATGCTTGCAAGCCTTAGTCTACTAGAACTTAGCTGTTTTTTGAGTCAGCTTCGTTAATGGGCCTGAAATTGAAGAAAATCCCTCTACAAACCTTCTGTAGTACCCAACTAACCCCAAGAAACTACGAACCTCAGTTGGAGTCATAGGTCTGGGCCAAGTTTTTACGGCCTCAATCTTTTGTGTATCAACCGCAATGCCTGCATCTGATACAATATGGCCTAAGAAAGCGACAGAGTTCAACCAGAACTCACACTTAGAAAACTTTGCATAAAGTTCCCGGTCTCAAAGAACCTGAAGGACTGCTCGCAGATGATTT
>NW_006238931.1:3415066-3416506 GCF_000226075.1 Solanum tuberosum | reverse complement strand
TTTGGAACGTCTTTCTCTCGAACTCATATCTGGTGGTACCCTGATCTTAAATCATTCTTTGAGAAGCACTTAGCACCTTGTAACTGATCAAACAAGTCATCGATCCTCGGAAAGGGATAGTTATTCTTTATAGTCGCTTTATTCAGCTGTCAGTAATCGATACACATTCTTAGTGAGCCGTCTTTCTTCCTTACAAATAACACTGGTGCACCCCATGGTGAAGCACTAGGCCTAATAAAGCCTTTATCTAGCAAGTCTTTCAACTGATCCTTCAACTCCTTTATCTCAGCATGAGCCATTCTATAAGGAGGGATAGATATGGGTTGTGTACCTGGTAGCATATCGATAGCCAAATCAATTTCCCGTTCTGGAGGGATACCATGGAGCTCGTCTAGAAATACATCTAGAAACTCATTAACTACCGGAATAGACTGAAGAGTCGGTGGTTCTGCATCTATATCATGAACGTGAACAAGATGATAAATACAACCCTCAGTAATCATCCTCCTCGTCTTAAGATAGGAAATAAACCTACCTTTCGGCGTTGCAGTATCGCCTTTCCATTCCCGAACTGCCTCTCCTGGAAAGTGGAATCTAATAATCTTGTCCGGCACTCAACATTAGCATAACAAGACGCTAACCAGTCCATACCCATAATGACGTCGAAATCGACCATCTCTAACTCTACGAGATCTACAGAGGTCTGACGGTCGATAATTTCTATCGTGCAACCTCGATAGACTCTCCTGGCAACAATAGATTCACCAACTGGTGTAGATACAATAAAGGGTCGATCTAATGACTCTTCTACAATACATAACTTCCCCGCAATAAATGGAGTAACATAAGACATAGTAGATCCAGGATTTATCAAAGCATAAACACAATGGGAGCAAACAATCAATGTACCTGTCACAATATCTGGTGATGACTCTGAGTCTTGTCGGCCGGATAATGAATATGTACGGTTCTGTCTACTACCAAAACTAGATGCTCCCTCTCTGCCTCTACCTCTACCTGCTGAAGTTTGGGGTCCACGCCTTGTAGACTGTGCTAATTGAGGAGGAACCTACTACTGACCTGGTCGACTGACCTATACCACCCCTGGCCTATGGTCGAGAAATTTCTCCACCCATTCCCCTCCTGTCCACAAGAATAACAACCTATGGAACCCTGTCTGCACCTCTCGAAATGCATCTTACTGCAAGTAGCGCAACGTAACGGGGTTGTCCTAGCCTAGCCTGAACCCCTCTGCTGCTGAGAGCCTAATGCTCGTGAACCCTCACTTGTGCCTGACTGTCCTTGACGATCAAATCTACTACCCTGGAACTGCTGTGGTGGAGGTCTAGGTGGCCTACTAGAATATCGAGGTCTGGGACCACCCTGAATATCTCCATATGAACCAGCGGGCCTATCCCTCTTCTGTCTCTCTCTATCGAC
>NW_006238931.1:3414087-3414215 GCF_000226075.1 Solanum tuberosum | reverse complement strand
TGGGACCACCCTGAAAATCTCCATGTGAACTAGCGGGCCTAGCCCTCCTGTCACTCTCATTAGACCCTCTCACTCATATACTGTAAATGTCAGCGATCCTCTATGCCTTGTGCAAAGGCCTGAATTTG
>NW_006238931.1:3411632-3413970 GCF_000226075.1 Solanum tuberosum | reverse complement strand
CTGTCGATATAGTCTGAGTCGACCCCTCCCACAAATCTACGCACCCTATCATACATCGTATCAACAAATGCCGGTGCATATCTAGCCAATGAATCAAATCTCAGCCTGTACTCTCGTACACTAATGCTGACCTATCGGAGGTTCAGAAACTGGTCCACCCAGCCATCCTTAATCTCTCGAGAAAATAGTGATTTATGAAAGCTTCTGTAAAGCTATCCCAAGTGGGTAAAGATGCATCTTTTCCCCTAGATCTCTCCCAACTCTCGTACCACAATACTGCAGCATCGCGCAATCGAAATACTGCTAACTCAACTGACTCAGTCGCTGAGGCATGCATGACTCTAAAGATCCTATGAAGCTGATCAACAAAGTGTTGAGGGTCCTCTCTGCGATCTGTCCTTGTATACTGTGGAGGATTCAAGACAAGAAATTCAGGAACTCTCGAACTTCCATGCCCTTCAGAAGGTCCGGCAACATTTGGCGCAAATCGTTGGCGTTGTGCAACTACTAACTATGCTAACATACATACTGCACTCTTGAAATCCTGATCAGATGGAATAGGAGGAACTAAAGGTGGTACTGCTGGTGGAGCTGGAAGTCCTGTAGCCCTCGGAGGCTCCTGAAGCGGTGGAGAAGCTATAGAGGGCTGAGAAGATGTCTCCCTTTGGGTCTCACAGTGGGATACCTCCACCTGTGGTACCTTGCCGATACCCTCGCCTGCAGCTATATCTTACCCCTGACTAGTTGTGGTATGTCTGGTGTCAGTCATCTCTATCTGCATACAAGTATCAATTATAAGCCA
This sequence comes from Solanum tuberosum, assembly GCF_000226075.1. NCBI lineage: Eukaryota > Viridiplantae > Streptophyta > Magnoliopsida > Solanales > Solanaceae > Solanum > Solanum tuberosum. The sequence continues at coordinate 3,413,168 of NW_006238931.1, read as the reverse complement.
GAAACCTCAACCCTTAAGACACCGCTCTATAACATGAGGTGAGCAAAATAAGGATAGTCATTCTAACATGCCCGGTAGCTTCTTGCTTATCGAATATGGTGCACAACACATTTATAAACAAGACTCTACTAGACACGGCTTGTAAACTCCGTAGGATATGAAGTTGCTCTGATACCACGTTTGTCACGCCCCAAACTCGAGGGGGGCAACTGGCTCCTAATACCAAAACTCAGACACGAGCCGACCCTGCTAAACCATTTGCTACTAGCGCATGTCAGCCACACGCAATCCAGAAAATAAACAAGTATATCTCGGGTTAAAACTAAGCCCTCGGCCAGCAAGGCCCCTGTCAACTGATCTATAAAAGAAAAAGCTACTCCAGGAGATCATATAAATAAATGGTCAACTAGCACAGAAGTCCTGATTGGGCCGTCGAGGCCATTATGATATCTATACCAAAACTAAAGTAGGTATATATCAGTATAATACATCAAACAACTCACAAGCTTCAGGAAACCAACAACCTAGGCCAGTATGGCAATAACGTAGCTATACACCCTACACACTAGTCTGCAAGCCTCTAAGAGTAGTAAAGATTAGGGGGACAGGGGCCCAGCCTACCCATAAAGATATATACAACAAAATGTAACAAACCTACCAACTCTGGCAGCTCCGGAGGAAAGGGGTTAGCCAATCGGATATAAGTCAATCATACAGTTGAGGAGGTCTACTGGGTTGTCTGTCGGGACCTGCATGCATGAATGCAGCGCCCCCAAGGCAATGAGGCGCCAGTACAAAATAATGTACAGAGTATGAAAGGCTATAGACTAAGTGAGCAAGTATCATAATATACCAAAATCAATCACGTAAGGAAATCAAAATTTTAGATAAGCATGCTAACCCGCTACTGAATCTAAAAATACAAAAATGATCAAACATCAACCTAACCAATCCCCCATAAGCTCGGTAGGTACAAACAACATACCACCAACCTAGGCCCCCATAAGCCTAGAAGGTGCCAAATCAATCTACAAACCCCTATCGGTAGCCCCTTGTCTTTGTAAGAAGTCACATAACCCTTTTTGGCAACGATAAAGCCCTGTAGGCAGCACATAGCCCTCTTAGGCAACATCATAGCTTTGTGGGATGCACATAGCCCTCTTTGAATCAACATATCCCTGTAGGCAACACATAGCTCTCTTTGGCGTCAAAATATCCCCGTAGGTAACACATAACACTCTTTGGCATCAATATAGCCCCGTGGGCAACACATAGCCCTCTTTGTCATCAAAATAGCCCCGTAGGCAACACATAACACTCTTTGGCATCAATATAGCCCCGTGGGCAACACATAGCCCTCTTTGTCATCAAAATAGCCCCGTAGGCAACACATAACACTCTTTGGCATCAATATAGCCCCGTGGGCAACACATAGCCCTCTTTGTCATCAAAATAGCCCCGTAGGCAACACATAACACTCTTTGGCATCAATATAGCCCCGTGGGCAACACATAGCCCTCTTTGGAAATAACATAG
>NW_006238931.1:3407136-3411614 GCF_000226075.1 Solanum tuberosum | reverse complement strand
AAAATCATAAAAGTGTCCCGAGATGATTACCTTAGTTAACCAAGTTTAAGCCTTGAAGAAACACCAATAAGTACAAATTTATATCTTCAAAAACCAGCTCCAAATGCAGCTAATAGAATGGAAAATGATTGTCACGTGTAGAGATCACGTTTCTAGGCACGGGGGGAACGTTTAATGGTAGAAATTGTCAAAACTAACCTTCATCATGCAAGAACGCCATAGGAACCCTCTCTTAAGCTTTCTCTCTGGTTTGTAAGTGAAATGAAATGTTTCATGGCTTAAAACGTTGAGTAAGCCAACATACCACATTTTTTACCCGAACCGGATTCTTCCCCAGCAGTCCGTAGTAAAACCCTCATAACTTTTTACTCCGGTGTCGGTTGGATACGGGTTTTGTGCGTTGCAAACTAGACTCATAGGACTTAGATTTAATGGGTGATAAGACTTCTAAGTCTTCATATATTGGGAGAAAACATCCAAGATATTTGACCCAAATTTCAAAGAAATCTTTAAAAAGGAACTTATGATAACTTTCACCAACTTTTATTTTGCCACTTACCTAACTTCAAAACTTAAGATACAACCCTTGAACACTTAAATATCACATACCACATCATTCTTAATTTATTACCCACCCTCCTTGTCTTTCCACGAAGATACGAGTTAATTTAGACGTTTTGAAAAGTCGGGGTGTTACATTGATGCTCTAGAGAGTTCTGACAGAAGATATACTAGAGAGAAAATACCTTCATCTCATTATCCTCCCAATGAGTATGTATTCTTGACTGACGGGGGAGAACCTGAGAGTCTTGATGAGGTCATGGAAAGTGAATAAAAATAAATATGGTTTGATGCTATGGAAGATAATCATACCTTTGATTTGGTTATGTTACCTAAAGATCGAAAAACTTTGAAAAACAGGTGGCTTTTCCGGGTGAAACCTGAAGATGGTAACTCAGTTCCACGGTACAAGGCTAGATTAGTTGTGAAGAGTTTTAACAAGAAAAAAAGAATTGATTTTGATGAGATATTCTCTCCAGTTGTGAAGATGTCATCAATCCGTGTGATTCTAGGCTTGGCTACAAGAATGGACTTGAAGGTTGACAGATAGATTTTAAAACTGCTTTTCTCAATGATGACTTAGATGAAGAAATTTATATGGAAGGCTTTGAAGTCAAGGGAAAAAAGAATTATATTTGCAAATTGAAGAAGAACTTGTATGGTCTAAAACAAGCTCCTAAGCAACGGTACATGAAGTTCGGTTCTTTTATGAGTCAATAGGACTTTAAGAAGACTTCTTCAGACCATTGTGTTTTTGTGCGAAAATTCTCTAGTAATAACTTTATCATTGTTTTGCTTTATCTGGTGACATGCTTGTTGTTGGTCATAATACTTGCAGGATTAAAAAGTTGAAGCAAGAGTTGAAGAAATCTTTTGATATGAAATACTTGGGACCAACAAGGTAGATACTTGGCATGCAGATTGTCTGTGATAGAGAGCTGAAGAAGTTGTAGTTGTCACAAGAGAAGTATTCATAAAGTACTTCGTAGATTCAACATGGACAAAGCTAAGGTTGTCAGTACACTTTTAGCTATGCACTTCAAATTGAATAGTAGACATTATCCTTCCAGTGATGGTGAGAAGGAAGATATGAAGAAAGTTCTGTATGCTTCAGTTGTTGATAGTTTAATGTATGCAATGGTGTGTACAAGACCATATATTGCTCATGTTGTTGGTATTGTTAGATGTTTTCTTTCTAATCCGAAAAGAGAGTATTGGAATGTTTGTAAAGTGGATTATGAGATATCTTTGTGGCACTTTTAGTCTGAGTTTGTGTTTTGGGATAATGAAGCCTATTCTTTGTGGTTACATTTATTCAGATATGGTCGGTGATGTTAATACTCGTAAGTCTACTTCATGCTACTGGATTACTTTTCTAAGGAGAGTTGTGTCTTGGCAATCTAGGTTGCAAAAATGTGTTGTTTTATCTATTACGGAAGCTAAGCTTATTGCTGCTGTTGAAGCTTGCAAAGAGTTGATCTGGATGAAGAGATTTTTGGGGGAACTAGGTTGTGCTCAAGAGAGGTATGTGCTTTATTGTGATAGTCAAAGTGCTATTCATCTTGGCAAGAATTCTACATTTCATGGTCGGTCTAAACACATTGATGTGAGGTATCATTGGATTTGAGATGTGGTGGATTCTACGTTGCTTGAACTTGAAAAAATCTATACTAATGATAATGGTTCAAAAATGATGACTAGATCTTTGCCAAGAGGGAAGTTTGAAGAATGTTGCATGATCGTCGGGATGGCGGTCTCCTCCACATAGTCGGTAGGGTGAGAATTGTTGGGTTTTGGGTCTTTTTCCCTTCCTATGTGGATAAATAGAAGTCCAAGGTTTTGGGCCTCCTTCCTTTCCTTTGTGGATAAATTTAAGCCCAATTTGGACTAGCCCACTTTGCCCATAAACCCAATATTATGGTGTATATATAAGACTTTATTTTAGGTCTTAATTTGAAGTATCACAAGAGTTAGATCAGCAGCCATATAGAGAGAAAAGTGACAGAGTGTAGATTTTCGCACAAGCACTATCAACCAATTTCAAATCGCGATTCCCGTTTCGTTTCTTATTTGATTGAGCTAATTTTTGGACAGCTTGTTTCTTTTAACTTAATCTTTGATAGAAATCTAAGAGAGGGTGATTTGGAGTACTGTAGCTCCGAATTTTAGCTCGTGAACAGTAGATGCATTTGATGATTTTGCTTCTTTTATTTCTCTAGTTTTTTGGTGCTATCTTGTAGTTGTGTTGCTCATTGTTTGACACTTTATTGCTGACTATTTTGGAGAACACTTTTGTAACTCTTGTTCTTTTTTAGTGGTGCTCTGGCCTTGTGGTTTTTACTCTTCACACCGAAGAGATTTTCCACGTTAAACTTGGTGTCTCGTGTATTGATTTGTTTTGCTTGCTTGGTTGATTTGTTTGCTGCCCCAAACAGTTTTGTTCTTGCATTATGTTGTCTTCTCTTGGTTCAAATAGAAGAGAAAGTTTTGACTTGGGTTTTCTTCCGCTATTGCCCTGTCGTGTACATTTGTTTGTGCTTGCCTTTCCCAACGGAATTTGCAGGAAAGAGAGAGCATATACCACTAAGTTTAACCAAACAAAATATCCACTAACACGTGAATCTCATGACAAGATATTATTATCATACAAAGTAAAAGGCTAAACACTGAAACACGCATTTGATCTCACGCTGGAGAATTTTCTTATAATGCACCATTAGAGTTAAATTGGATAGATCATATATTTTATTGCTCAGTACATATTCAAATTTGTCTATAACTTTTTCAGTCTCTTTGTATGAAACATTAACACAAAATGTAAAATCATGTATACAAATGAATGAAGATATTTAATAGTTCAGAAATAAGGGGCAAGAAAAAGAAATAAATGAAAAATACACAAAACTCAAAAGTCCTTATCATAAAGAAGTCATCTATATATAAATTTTCAATTACTATATGTTTATCTATACATGTAAAATCATTATTCACATGTCAGAAGAAAAGAATAACAAATAAATATCAATCAAATTCTCCGTATCATCACAAAAGCATTCTCCCTCACCCAAAAATAAAAGAACTATCTATACAAATATGATTTTCTTTCTTTTTTCTTGTATCAGCATATCATGCACTGCTGATGAAAAGGAATAGAAAGCTTATATATGCAATAATGCAAATAAGTTATTGAAAGATCATTGCTCCTAAAATTTAATGCAAAAGGTAAATACAAAAGTAATTGATATTTTTAATACGTAACCAAATCATTCAAGTCTTACTATATAGATGAAAAAAACATAGAAATTCAATATGCATTGATTATCCAGCTTACTTGGCGCCAATTATTACTGCTACGTGGGCTAATTTTTGTACATATAAAATAAAATATTTTAAAGTATATTATTATGTTATTATTATATAGTAAAAGGAAGAGAGACATGTAAAAAATATACTAATAAATAAATATGAATAGAGACCATAAAGATGTGTCACATCACTTTGTCTATGTTTCTCCTTTATTATATATATAAATTATATTGTAGACACTGAAATTTTATGGACCTCCACAAGATAAGCTTAATTCATGTTTTTCAAACTTTAAGGCGTGTCAAAGTTTTCTGGAGGCTATTTTACCCTAAGGGTGTGTTTGGTATGAAGGAAAATGTTTTCCGAAAAATGTTTTCCAATTTTCTCATGTTTGATTGGGTAAAATGTTTTCCAAATCAACTCATTCTCCTCAAATTCAAGGAAAATGACTTTCCTTCAAAACTTAAGGAAAACATTTTCCAAAACTTTCCTCCAACTTCAAATTACAATTTTTTTGTTGAAAAAATAAATTTAAAGCTTATTTTTAAAAAACATTTTTCAACTTCAATTTTCTTTTTTTTTACCCACCCTCACCCCGACCCCCCTCCCGC
>NW_006238931.1:3404504-3407045 GCF_000226075.1 Solanum tuberosum | reverse complement strand
TAAAATTAAAGTTTGTTTTTAAAAATATTTCGAATTTCAAATTTTTATATTTTTCACCCCACACCATCCCTACTCGCGACCCCCCCCCAAAAAAAACAAAAATTTAAGTTTGTTTTTTTAAAATATTTTTAATTTCAATTTTTTTATTTTTTTACCCCATCTCATCCCCCCCCACCCCACCTCCCCCAAAAAAAATTAATATTTTTTTAAAAATATTTTCAATTTCAATTCAAAAATTATTTTCTACTCTCTAGTAAAAAAAAGAGATATTTTGTCAAAAATAATTTTCATTCATAAATCAAACATTAAAAAAATAATTCCGAAAAATATTTTCTACTCACTAACCAAACATGAGAAAATAAGTCAAAAATGTACTTGTTTTCCAGGAAAATATTTTCTAGGAAAACATTTTCCTTCATACCAAACACACCCTAAATCTAGCCCACACCTATAAAAAAAAAATTTACATTTCCTTGAAAAGGTGTATTCAATATCCTATAAACTCTTGAGCATTAATAAAAGGGAAAAGGCTCAAATATGCCATTGAACTTTCAGAAAAGGCTCATTTATGCCATCCGTTAAAAGTTTGGCTCATCTATGCCATTACCGTTTAAGAAAAGGCTCATTCATGCCATTATTTTTTAACAGTGGTTTTGCAAAACCATTTTTTACACGTGACCAATTATAATTCGGCCATGACATTAATTTTTTTTATAAAAAAAATTGAAATTCTGAACAAAAATTGAATTAAAAAAATAATAATGACGTGGCCGAATTATAATTCAATTTTTGTTCAAAATTTCAATTTTTTTATAAACTATAATTCGGCCAGGTCACTATTTTTTTTTTAATTCAATTTTTGCAAAACCATTTTTTACACGTGGCCAATTATAATTCGGCCACATCATTAATTTTTTTTATAAAAAAAATTGAAATTCTGAACAAAAATTGAATTAAAAAAAATAATAATGACATAGCCGAATTATAATTCAATTTTTATTCAGAATTTTGATTTTTTTTTTATAAAAATAATAATGACATGGCCGAATTATAATGGGCCACGTGTAAAAAATGATTTTGCAAAACCATTGTTAAAAAATAATAGCATGAATGAACCTTTTCTTAAACGGTAATGGCATAGATGAGACAAACTTTTAACGGATGACATAAATGAGCCTTTTCTGAAAGTACGACGGCATATTTGTGCCTTTTCCCTTAATAAAAATATTAAGTCATCAAATATTATCTTTCTCAGAGCTAAAGTGATCAAGATGTGTTCTTCCTCAAGATCAACTCGATATATCAAAGTGATGCCCATCATTTTTTGCGATCAAATACATCACAAAGAGGTCCAAATCATCTTTGTTTGAGAAATACGTTACTATCTATACTCGAATCAAGAAGGAAATATTTTATGAAAGAAAAATTAAGAGAACACACAAAATTATATTCATAATCTTGCTAAATAAAATTACTTCTATTTATTTATTTATTGATTTTGTGATTACAATTTTTTTTTTGATAAAACTATTTTTGGTGTCTACATATATTTTTATTAATTTATGTCAAACTTTTCATTTAAACGAAAATGAATACGCAAAATACCATTACACTAGTAAAAGAAGGAAAAAAGGAATAGAAAACGTGGACGGGAGTCTAGGGGTGTTCACGGATTGGTTATTAGTCAAAATCAAAATTAAATCAATTTAATCAATATTTAAGTTATCAAAAACAATCACCAAATATAGTATACACTTATCGATTTGATTTGGTTATTCGGTTGTTAACTATATACAAAAATAAAAGAAATGATTCATTCAAAAGAGGGAAAAAAATAATTCATTCAAAATGGAAAATAATTAAAACGACTCATATTGTAGAATTTTTTATCACCAAATTTACTATGAATAAAACTTCAAAATTCATCATTTGAGCCTAGAAGGAAGAGACAATGACATTCTAGTCCCACAAAGAATTGTCATAGACACTTATATAAATGAAACTAATAAAATAAATATTCTCATCTTGAACGTTTTTGCTTTACATAAATAATTCAGATGAAAACTTATATAAGTTATTTAAAATTATTTATAAAAATAATATATTATGTATGTATAATAATAAAATATATGTACATAATTTATCGATTCGATTCAATTATTTCTTTAATATTTTTTGAGAAAAACAAAAATCAAATCAAACATTATCAATTTATAAAATTCTAAAATCAAACCAAATTCAAATAAAATCAATTTAATTCGATTTTTCGATTTAAATCAATTTTTATCCAAACGGTTTCGCCCTTACCCCTAACGGGAAGTTAGGCTGTTGAGTGGCATTAAACCAAAGGACAAAAAAGCGTAAAAGTAGCGGGGCTGACGTTGGTAATAGAATATAGGAGAAGGGGGTAGCATTTACCTTCTTCATCGAAATCCTCCAGGAGGGGTCGGCAAAAAAAATGGCTGGCAGGTCTATGTGGCGCGCCACAACCAAGCTGTTAGTGGCCACCACCCCCCCTGGCGGGGGGCCAACGGGGGGCGC
>NW_006238931.1:3390375-3404355 GCF_000226075.1 Solanum tuberosum | reverse complement strand
ACCACCGCCCTTGGTGGTGGAGCAGCGGTGGCCACAATTGCCAGCTCCGACGACCCAGCCATGGCCCTTAAGCTTTGCACAAATGTCCCTCTCCGCCTCTATCGCGATTCCGTCACTGCTGCCACCATTGCGTTCGGTAGGCTTTTGATTCAATCCTGAGAATCTCTCCTTTTTTGTGTTTTTCCCCTTCCTTTGAAGCTTGTAGCCGTGGCTAGAAAAGTACAACTTAATTTATATTAATCGATGCTGGATCTTTATATTTTTCTCTACATATAGCCTCGAAACATTTGAGAAGCAAGAATTGTAACTTAGTTTAGACATGTGGTCTTTTGAAAATTCGAAGCCCTGTTTAGACATGCAAGTTTATGAATGGTGCTTGATCAGTTGATGTAATATTTAAGAACATGTGACTCTTAGTTTTACTTTTATCCAATTTTGGTACGATCTTGTTGAGCTAATTATTTTTGTGGGTCTATAGTGCTTTGTCCCTTGCGAAATCGGCCTAGTCATGGACACTAATTTTTCTCTCTATATAGCCTCGAAACATATGAGAACTATATAGTGTGTTCCTTCGACACCCCTAACATAGTGTGTTCAGTCATTTCCTTGTTGGAAACTTGAAAAATGTTGAGAACTATAAATTTCATAAACTCGAATCCCTCTTATATGACTCATTTACTGCTGACCACCTCCTGACACCCGAGCTAGTGGGAATTTCTGTTTCATGATTGGAAAACCCCCCAACCACACATCTACTTAGCAGGTCTCTGTCTGAAACCTTTGATGAAACAACTACCACCACTTCTGATGTTATTATTACTACCTATTTTGTCAACTTTTTATCAAGTAAAATTTACATTAATTGTTGGGCCTAAACGGAAGCGCTCGCATACAAGTAAACCAAAAAAGTAGAAAACCTATAAGAAACGGTCCTCTACGAAAGACAACCAATCTTCTACACAACAAGGAATTTCATGGTTTCACCAAAAGAAAATAAGATAGAGGAGGCTACTCCTCAACTGAACAAATGTCAACTCTACCTATTCAAAAGTTCTTTTATTTCTTCTCTCCAATTAACTCACATTAGTGCTAAAGGAGCAAACCATGCCTTTCACCTTTTCCTCCTCCCACAATCCCCCATCTAAACATAAGCGCTCTTGGCATCGCCCATGAGGTACCAAACCAACTAAAAATTTCTCACCATCTCGAGGCAAGATGACAATGCAAAAGTAGATGATCCACATCTTCACTCCAACTTGTGCATTAAAGCATGCACTAACTTACACTAATGACCTTTATCTTCCTAAGATTCTCAGTCATCCAGAACGCTGCTCTAGCTGCTAACGAAGTGAAGAACATACCGTCTTCAGAATCTTCGGGATTGGAACTAAGATATATGGAAAAGCATCCTCCTCCTTAGTCAAAAGCTTTTGATAGAAAGACTTAACAAAAAACTATGTTATTCACCAACCTCCACCTCCGCCGCCACCTCCACCCATCAAGGCTCTGGCGATATGTATTAATTGTGGAGCAAAGCAAACAACTTTGGAGCTCAAACACCTTCCAGTCATGGAAATTCCTCTTAAATCTTAGGTCCCAAAAAACTGCTCCACCTCGTATCCTTCAGATTTGTTGGATTGCAAACTCCTTTTGGCAAGATCCTATGTAAGTGCTCGGGAAATTATTTTCAGCATGTTGCCCTGCACTACCTATGTCCCCAAAAGCTATGTCTCCTCTCATTTCTTACATTGCCTCTAACTTCTATCATACCTTCATAATGTTCCTCCATAACCCACAACAATAAGGCATGTTGACATCCTTAGTTGTCCATCCCCTTTTTATGACCCTACATTTATCTACAATCACCATTCACCATTCTTTAGAATACTTGTTCCTCTGCTAGGAATCTCCATAATCATTTTTCTAACAATGCTTTGTTGAAACCCTTAGGGGTCGTTTGGTGTGAGGGATAAAAAATTAGTCCCGGGATAAAATTTGGGTGTCTTGTTTGATTGCCATGTTTGGGATAACTTATCCCACCATTTATACCATAGTGATGAGATAAGTTATCCCATATACATGATGGGATACGTTATCCCAAGATAGTTAATCCGAAGATAATTAATCCTGGGATAACTTGTTCCCAACCAAACAACCCCTTAGATTGTTAACTTCAAGCCCTCCAAACACTTCAGAGATGTCTCAGTCTCCCACTGAACTAAGTGGAACTTCCTTGCCCCATCTGATGAATCCCATAAAATGTTCTTTTTGAAGCTTTTCCAAATTTATTGTGACACTAGTTAGAGCATGAAACAAGGACATGAAATATGGGGGAATTCTCGATAAAGTGCTATTAAAAAGCACTTTTTTCCCACCTTTGATATCTTTTCTGCCATCCTACATGCCTCTTCTCAACCCTTTGAAGGGCTGAAATCCCAACACTTGATCAAAGCACCTACCGGTTGGCTAAGATAGGTAGTTGGGACAGCTCCTACCTAGAATTCAAAACCTAAGCAAGTGCGACAATATTATCCACTGCAAAAAAAAGATGAAAAACTGAAATGTTGTCGTGTCCGCCAACTTCTACATTGAAACCCCTTAATTATTTTCCCATCAAGGCTCTATCCATCATCCCACTCAATACTTCCTCACTAAAGTGCAGAGCATATATGTATATTTTATGATGTACATATGCCATTGTTATCATTTAATGGAAGTTTAGTTGCACCTTGTTCCACAAAGTTTTCCTTAAAAGACAAATTATGTCACCTGCTCCTTATAAGCGAAACACTATCGACCGACAAGAAGAAGAGTATAAATTGACTCAATGAATCTTCTACCTAAGATAGTTGGGTAGTCATCTCATTGGTTCCAAACTCAACTCATATCATGAATGAAATGTGCACTTCATATAGACACATTCAAACTTGATCCAAATATTTATCTCAGAAGAGGATTCAGTTAATATCAAACAATATCTACTTTATATTATATGCTTCAACTACCATGGAAAGACATTTTCATTGTGAGCTAATTTCCTCCCCACTTAGGGAAATAATAACTTGGTTGCCAAGGGTAAACGGGAAAGAGTTTAATATCAGAAGTACAATGTTAATTCAGTAAATCCCACCTCTGTATACCAAGTGTATGTGTGCATAAAATGGTTAATGATGATGGTTAGAATCAAGCTATGTCATTGTAATTTTCATGAAGGCAGTTGAATAGAAAACCCTAGTAAAACTGCAAATAATGTATCAGAGTCCAAAATACTACGTGTAAACAGATTTAGATGCCAAATTATGTTTTATCTGCGACGAGAAGAAGAATGCTAGATTAAGCATTGAGCTTCAGTGACACACTACATCGCCAATCAAATAGTCTCTGCTTACAAGAATGATCAAATGATAGTTCAAATTTATATCTCTCCACTTAACTACTTGAGCTAACTTTTTGTGTTTTCCTTTTTGAAACTTATCGTGAATGTTTTAGTATATAATATTTCACCCCTTTAATAACCTTTAGCATGAAAAGGGAACCTTAAAGGTGCAATCTCATTACTTTCTTATATTCTTGATTCCTCTTATGGTAGCACAATACTCAATCTTGAGTTCAAGTGATCTAACATCCTGGTTCCGTGTATATCTGAAAGGGTTTGCATCCACACCTGTGAGAAACACCATTAACCAAATGAAAGACACACCATATGAGCACACTCCCTATTACAACCTTATAAATATAACGGGACTGACGGAAGAAATGACAATCCTTCACAAGTTCTTAAATCCCAGCTTCACAGAAATTCAACAAATTATGGAGCTAATGTGTTCCATAGTTGACTTGCAACAACAACATGCCCAGTGAGATCCCACTAGGTGGGGTCTGGGGAGGGTAAATTGTACGCAGACCTTGCCACTACCTCGTGGAGGTAGAGAGGCTGTTTCCGAGAGACCCTCAGCTCAAATTTCTCAGTAGAAAAAGTTGCAAATATACTCTTCCTAAAGATATCCATTAAGGTTGACCAACATGACGATGTAAGTGGGACGAAAAGGGAAGGGGATGGACTTAACGGGATAGGGGGTCAGAATACTAGTCTCATTCCATCCCACTAAATTTATGGGATGGGGGCCTTAGTGAGATTTTTTTAATTTGTATTAATTTAAATATTTAAGCACTAAAAATTATGAAAAGATGATAGTGTGATACAAGACTTCATATAGGATGGTAGGGGTGGAGTAACAATGTATCAAGGGTGGTCAGGAGAACACCCTTCACCAGAAAATTATATTGTGTATATTGGTAAAATGTTACTTGATATGGAGTATTTTGTACTTTGAACACCCTGAAAACGAGTTGATGAGGTAGCTCAGTGGTCAAAGTTGTTCAAGAAGATCCCAAGCGCTGTTGAGCACACGTCCCAGGATCGATTCCCACTAGCCTGTTAACTTCTACATATGTTATTTATTGATAATCCTTAATTAGTTTTATGGTCTTTTAATAAGAAATTTTCATTTTAACACGTAAGAGACCTTAAACAATATTTTTCTTTTATTCAATTAGTGTGTCTAAGAGATCTGTTTTTCTCATTAAAATCTTTAAAAAGAATAAAAGTATCAATAACCAATTGGATACTCACCCAGTGTATCTTTGACTTTATTTTATTTTACATTAATTTTTTTTAATAAAATTAAAAAATAATTCTACAATTGTGCCAAAATCAAAAGCAAAAATGTTCCATAAGGAATCTTTTCTCTAAAAAAGATCTTGTCTAATTCTGATCTCCGTTCTCCATGTCTCATTGTTATTGTTGTCGTCGCTAGAGGCTGTAGAAAGGTTAAAGTTTAAAGATGGTTTCTTTCTTCATAAAAAAATGGTTTCTTTCTAGGCTTAAGTTTCTTCTTTGCCTCTTTTTTTTGCGTTGTTCGTTCACTTCATATTAAATTAAATATGAACTCATCAGTGCTAAGCATTATGCATTTTGATTTTAAATTTTTTGATGCACCCATTCATTAAAAAAGTCAATTACTAATAATGCATGGTTAAATTTTAAAATTTGGTGCACTTATGTGCAATTTTCTTTTACCTCTAACACTTGAACACCATTCGTGAAATTTGTGGCTACACCACTGTAGGATGAAGCCAAGACTAGGGTGAGGATAGTGGGGGGGGACTCAAAGCACTTTTGAGTCATGATTGGGTTGCATCAGAGATAGACTCTTAGTTTGTTTCTTTTTACACTAGTTATGGATGAATTGATTTGACAAATTCAAGTGAGGTGCCATGGTGTATGTTATTCGCAGTTAACATGTTATTGATTGACTAGACTTGCAGCGAAGTTAAGTTAGGCAGGAGGTTTGGAGACAACTCTGGAGTCTAAAAGGTTTAGACTGAGCAGGACCAAGACTGAATACTTAGAGTGTAAGTTCAATGATGCTACATATGAGGTCAGCGTGGAAGTGAGGCTTGATGCTTAAGTCATCCTCAAGAGGATGTTTCAAGTATTTGGGGTACTTATTTCAAGGTAATTGGGAGATCGACAATGATGTCACACATTGTATTGATGCAAAATGGGTGAAATGAAGGCTAGCCTCCAAAGTCTTGTGTAATAGAAGGTATTGCCAAAACTTAAAGGTAAGTTCTACGGGATTGTGATTAGACTGACTATGTCGTTTGTGACAAAGTATTGGCCTCAATAACTCACATGTTCAGAAGATGAATGTTTTGGAGATGAGGATGTTGAAGTGGATATGTGGGTATAATATGAAGATATCTGGGGCAAGGTAGGAGCGACCTCCATGGTGGACAATATTAGGGAAGTGAGACTGGGATGATTTGGACATGTGAAAAGGAGAAGTGTGTAAGAGAGATTGGCAATGACGGGTATCAGGAGAGGTAGAAGCAGGAAAAAGAAGTATTGGGGAGGTGATTCGACAAAAAATGACACATCTTGAGCTTATTGAGGACATGACCTTAGGAGGGTTTGGAGGCCGTGGATTAGGGTAGAGGGTTAATTGGTGGTTGAGGATTCTCTGGCTTTCTGCAGGATATGCTTGATGGTTTTACTTGGACCTTATTTCTTCCTCGTGGTATTAGCACCATTTTCGTTGTTTCTTGTTCTTAGATTTAAGTTATTACTTGTGTTTTTTGTGCTTTGGTTATCTGTTATGAATCTTTAGGGAAGGATCGATTCGTAGGGAGATATATAAATAAGCTCGTTAAAGGGAGGCTGAAACCTTAGAGTTCATTAAAAGAGAGAACTCAGATCTCTTCAGCTCTTCAAAGGGAGACTGAAACCTTAGAGTTCAATGGAAGAGAGAACTCTAATCTCTTGCTTTTTGCTGAAAAATGACTTACCGGTTTATTCGTCAAAACCCCTTTAAATAGGAGTCTTATTACATCAATAGGAAGTCTAATTCTTATGAAAGTAGGAGACCTAAATCCTATTTCAATCTACTAACTATAACTTAACCTAATCCCCTATTCTAGAATAATAAATAAAGCTACTTAAATTATAAATAAATAATAAATAAATCTACTTGAAAAATATAGTCAAATACTTAATTAATTGACTTCCTCGTATCCACAACATTATCACATTAATTTGTTGTCATTATTGTTCTTTTTGTCGTATGTTGTGTACTGCTCTCCATTTCACATTATTTTGTTGTTGTTACTGCTCTCATTTTTTCATTCCTTTTCAAACTGCTTGGAAATGCTTTAGTTTAAGCCGAGGGTCTATCTATTCAATTCAAAATGGTCACCTATTGAATCAAGCTAATATGGCCAAATTCACAATGCTCACTTAAAACGTATGATTCTTGATGGTCGTAGTAAAGAATAGTTGAAGTGTTGTTCTTATATCTGCGTTGTGCCATTTACTGATTAATGTTGGGGAAGTTTCTGGGTTCCTAATACTGCCCCTTTATGTGATAATATAGGAATTTTTTAAAGGAGAAGTTCTTTTTAATATACTAAGATGATCTAATTGTGACTTCTTGTTAGATTATGAATATTCACTCTGGGGACTGCCAGAAGGTAGTGCAGAGAGAGCAAAAGCCAAACATGAAGTTCACATGAGGGGTGCACGCAGGCTAGAAGAACTTTGTTTCAGAAATGGTGGAATTTACATTAAGCTTGGTCAACATTTAGGACAGCTGGTTTGCAACTTCTCTCCTTAGGTTATTGTATAGATAATTGTGTCATATTTATATTGTTCAAAGGCACAAGAAGGCTCTTGCTTCTACAAGTAATTGCCCAATACTTCTGGGCTTATCCAACTTGACCTTTGGTTTTGCTCAGGAGTACTTAGTACCTGAAGAGTATGTTCGTATAATGAGGGAATCAATGTTAAATAAATGTCCTCATTCTTCTTATGATCAAGTGCATGAAGTTATCAAGAAAGAGCTTGGAGGTGCACCTGATGAAGTATGTTTTAATTTATTGGATTCTCCTCAAAAGCAATGTTTTGGTTTAATATAGAGTCAATTTGATGAATATATGGCTTATATATTCTTGGTCTTGGTTTCTTTGTTGTGCACTCAACTGAATTAAAACCTTTGTCTACAGATCTTTGATGAATTTGATCCTGTACCAATAGCAAGTGCTTCTCTTGCTCAAGTCCATGTTGCTCGAATGCATGATGGGCAAAAAGTTGCTGTCAAGGTCCTAAATGTTGATATTGTTATAAATTAGTAATGGAGAATTTTCCAAAACTTATAGGTCTCTTATTTTGCTAATTGCAGGTTCAGCACACACATATGACAGATACTGCTGCAGCAGATTATGCAACGGTGGAGTTGATAGTGAACACATTGCATCAATTTTTTCCTTCCTTTGATTACAGGTAGAAATATTCTCCTTTTCACCAAGTTTCATGAAGTATGAACTCCTAATAAAAATTTTCCAGAGAGAGTTTCTTTTATAACTGGAAATACTCACTAGCCAGTGAGGCATGGTTCAATACTCAGTGGATAATGTTCCCTACTACTACTTTTCCCCAGGAGAGTATTAAGAACTTAGCATCATGTATATCAATCAATCAATAGCAATCAACTACTCCTCAATCCCAAATTAGTTGTGTTCTGGTATCTGAATCCTCTTGTATACATTCTACTCTATTTAGGTCCATCTCACCAATATTTATTAAAAAAGGTTCATTTCACTCCATACCAAATGTGAGAAATATAGGAAAAAAATATTATTGAATTGTTGTTGTGTCTACATTATTACATTGAGACCCTATTTATAGACCCTAGAATAGAATCCTTTACCAAGTAGGATACTATTTAGTATTCTTATTTCTATTTCTATTCCTATTCTAATAGGATTGTATAAACCTATTCCGATTCTAATAGGATTGTATAAACCTATTCCGATTCTAATAGGATTGTATAAACCTATTCCGATTCTAATAGGATTGTATAAACCTATTCCGATTCTAATAGGATTGTATAAACCTATTCCGATTCTAATAGGATTGTATAAACCTATTCCGATTCTAATAGGATTGTATAAACCTATTCCGATTCTAATAGGATTGTATAAACCTATTCCGATTCTAATAGGATTGTATAAACCTATTCCGATTCTAATAGGATTGTATAAACCTATTCCGATTCTTATGAAATACTGAATTTGATGCATAATGGCGATAAAACACAGTGATAAAATTACAGTGTGGAACTTCCCAAACCAAGCTTGCAAAGATTGTTTCAGACTATAGAGTGACTTACACAATCGACATACAAGGCTACTAAACTCCCCTTGAGCAACAAAGTGCTCAAAATCTAGTATAAAGTATATGGATCATGTTTGAATCAATAGATGAGAAGATATTAAACAAGGAAGTCACCAAAAAATTGGCCGAAACATGCTCATATGCCGGAGTATTAGATTTGATGGCTAAAAGTGGTCACAATCTAAGAAATAAAATTATATGGGTAGGGTCAGAATGATGTCACGACCCAACTAGAAAATAGAAATTATATAGGAAAGGTTGGATTGATGGCACAACCCTATTGAAAAAGAGAAATAATATGGGTAGGATTGGAATGATGGCACAACCCTACGCAAATCAGATTTGAGGAGTCATTGGAAAGACGAATGGAACTATGTAAATCAAATATGAGGAGTCACTGAAAAGACACATGATGCTATGCAACTCAGATATGAGAAAATAGCTTGGAAAAATCCACGGTACTACACAAATTAAATATGAAAAATAGTCCGGAGAGATGCACGGTGCTACGCAAATCAGATATACAAAAAAAGGTAGTCACCGGAAGGATGGCACGGTGCTACACAAATTAAATATGAAAAAGTAGTCACTGGAATGATGGCACAGTGCTACACAAACCAGATATGAAAAAGTAGCCATCGAAAAGATCGCAGGGTGCTACACAAATTAAATATGAAAAAGTAGTCACCGGAAAGATGGCACGGTGCTACACAAATTAGATATAGAAAGTAGTCACCGGAATGATACACGGTGACCCAACTTTTGCTAACATAATTGTTGTCCAGATGGGCGGCATTAATAGCCGCCCGCTGGCAGCGGAAGCTCTTTGATTTTCTACCAAGATCGTAGAGGCTCTGATATCATGTGAGAAATATAGGAAAAAAATATTATTGAATTGTTGTTGTGTCTACATTATTACATTGAGACCCTATTTATAGACCCTAGAATACAATTCTTTACCAAGTAGGATACTATTTAGTATTCCTATTTCTATTTTTATTCCTATTCCTATTCTAACACCAAATAAATGTCTTTAAGGCAAATCAGAGTTTCTCTAAAACTAGTGTTTGTCTAAGTGGGTGTTCGGATTGACTTATTTTTAGTGTTTTTTGGCTTTTAAGCACTATTATAGTTTTGGAAGTGTTTGGGTAAAAGAACTTTTTTAAAGCTGAAAAAGTATAAAAAAAAATAAGAAGCCAAAAGCCAAAAGTTGGGGGTTTCCAACTTGTGACTTTTTTTTTATGACAAGAAAAACCCGCAGCCGCTACCCTTTGGGTGCACACAGGGGTTTATGCAATAGCTCGCAAACCATATAGGTGAGGTAACCCGCACTAGTCAAGCCCAGTGCGACGAGCTCGACCCAGAAGGCAAACCCCTTTCTTTTGCTGTCAAGGGGTTTCAAACTTGAGACCTCCAACATGGAAGTTCCAAGCCCAAACCACTGGGCCACCCCGAAGGGTCCCAAGTTATGACTTTTGGCTTTTAACTTACTAGTCACTTTAAAAAGCCAATCCAAACACCCCCTAATTCTCAAACTTTTCCCCACAGGGACATACAAGTCTCTCTTTAGAATAAAAGACTCTTGCCATATACTTGACATAATGAAACTGTATCAACAACAACAACAACTAGCCACTAGTTATTTGCAATATAGATCCTTTGTGTTCGTTATGTTCTATGGTTTGCTAAGTCCGCATCATTTAAAAATTTAGATACTTTTTTTTTTGAGCGCATAAATAAATTCAGGGATTTTGAAAAAAAAATATGCTCCCAGGCACAGCTCCCAAGGGGAACCTGTCCTAGGTTCTCTCTCTTACTTTGTTTGATCCTTTTCCGGCAACTCCTACCGGAATTAGCCTTTCTTTACCATGGGGGACAAAATTATTTACTTTGCGGTGGAATTTTAATCATACGATCTCTTAGTATGGGTGACAGGGTGTGCTTTTTCATTTCCAGTGATAAGTCTTTTGAAATAAATGATATCAGTGTAGGTTCTTTTAGGTGGTTCTTGTTCAAGGAGTTCAGTAGTCGGTTTGTCAGTAAGATTAAGATCGACGAAGTCATTTTAAGATGGGTATGCAGTGTTATGAGATTAGCTTCCAAAGGTGTTGGGGACCTTTATAGAAGATGGGGCAGGCTTAAGGAGGGGGATCTGTTCAGAGTATATCAGAACTTCAACTCTTATGGGAGATTTCTTCGAGTAGAAACATTGAGGGGCCAAAGAAAATCAGCTATTATCATCCCGGAGATGGATTACAATGTAGGGTGGAGTGATTTAGCTGACAAAATTATCAGATCTTTGGGTGAGCCAGTTAACCCAGCTCTCCGGAAGTTTGTCACCCCAGGGAAATCTTTCATGGATGCTGCAAATATCCAGAAATGGCCAGTTATGAGCTCTCAGTCTCATTCTGAATTGGAGAATCTACAGGAATACTTGCAGTGTTGCTTAGTTGGAACCTTCAATGACCCTTTCAGCTCGAGTCCAAATCCAACAGTCATCCATCAGTGGTTCCTGAAAAGGTGGAAGATGACGGCAGGGTTGCGCGTCCTACAGCTCACACATAACCAGATGATGTTCGAGTTTCCATCTAGGCAAGAAGCGGAGAGAATAATAATGGGGGAATGGTTTTGGAATGGGAGAAGATTATCACTTGAGTGGTGGTCTCCAGAATCAGGGACAGATAACTCTAAAGAAGAATTAGTAGCAAATCAGAGGTGGATTAGGGCTTTTGGCATCCCGCTTCACGCATGGTCGGAAAAGTCTCTGAAATTTATCGGGGACTGTTGTGGTGGTTATATCGGTGCAGATGAGGACACAAAGAAGAGAAATCATATTCTCTGGGCTCGGATTTGTATTCCAGCAGTAGCACGAGAACCTCCACACAAAATTGATTTGAGAGTAGGCGGTAAAATTTATGAAATATCCATTATTGCCGATGCCTTCTCGAAAATCTCAGTTGCCGGTGATTCTGATGAACAGGGTTTTAACCAGCGGTCCAAACAAGTTTGTGTCTCGAAAACTGAGCAGTCTATCAATTCAAATTTGAAATCTGCTGATGCCCCTAGGGTTGGGCCCAAAAAATCTAAGACAACCTTGGGCCAACTTAAAGCAAAGGCCCAATTGCAGCAGAAGACTCCAGACCAAGTTTATGTTTTGCAGAATGAGCAGCCTATTGATTCAAATCTCAAATCAGCTGAGGACCCTAGGGAATTCTAAGACAACTTTGGGCCAACTTAAGGCAAAGGCCCAGTTGCAGCAAAAGACTTCAGACCATCTTTATTATTCAAGGAGGAAAAAGGGGAACTTGCATCTCAATAAAAAGAAGGAGATATTAAAGGAGTGGAAGGCTATTAGGCCAGCCCAAGCCCAATCTATAGTGGCAGAGACACAAAAGCTTTCGGAACGACAGTCGAATGCTAAGTTGTCTCAAAAGCCATTGTTGGCTTCCCTAACGCAAACTGATTCTCTTGATGAGTGGGAGGGAGACGCAGACGACGAAGCTGAATGCATGCGACCTCTATCTCTTCTCTCTCTTCCTCCTATCCACTCTGACTTCTCTATTGGGTGTTCTCAAGATTCAGGTTTCTCTTCCCCAATTAGTAGCGACACTTTGTCACTACCCTGGTCCGGTGACAGCTTGGAGGAACAGGTTATTTCACACCCGACAGTTATTGAAACCTCTCATTGGACCAAGATAGTGATGACTAAAGCTTGTAAAGCCTTTGGGGTCAATTCAGTGGGGTTTGAGCACGAAATCTTCGATATGATACTGCGAATGGAACAAAAGAGGAAGTTACAGTTGCAGAAATCAAAGGGGAAAGAGCAACAGAAGAAAAGATCAAAGGAAAAAGGTGAGATTGTGGCCAAGAAGTTGCAGTGCACTATTAATTATGAGAATGGAGAAGGGTCAAGTAGGGGCAGGTTCCACAAGGCTTTCTCAGAATGAAAGCAAAAATTATCAGTTGGAATATAAGGGGGCTTAATGATATAAGCAAAAGAAGCACCATCAAGCTACTTATTCAAAAATGGAAGCCTGACATCTTGTGTTTACAGGAAACAAAAACAGAGTGTTGTTCTGTGGCAATAGCAAGACATATTTGGGGATCAAGATGGGTCGAATGGGTTGAACTGAAAGCAAGTGGTACCAGGGGTGGCATTATTATTTTGTGGGA
Source organism: Solanum tuberosum (assembly GCF_000226075.1). Lineage (NCBI taxonomy): Eukaryota > Viridiplantae > Streptophyta > Magnoliopsida > Solanales > Solanaceae > Solanum > Solanum tuberosum. The sequence continues at coordinate 3,391,448 of NW_006238931.1, read as the reverse complement.
CAAAAGACAATGGAAATGCTTAGACTCTTACCAAGGGCAGCATACTCTTTCTGCCATGTGGGAGGGTTTGCAGGTGGACTTCAGATTCTGTTTCTCTGGGGTGTATGGACCTCACTCAACTCCAGAAAGGCTTGACCTATGGGATGAGTTGGCTGCTGTCAGAGGCATTTGGGATGGATGTTGGGTCATAGGTGGTGACTTTAATGTATGTAGATATGAACATGAGAGGCACAATTGTATAAGGAGATCCCAGGACATGAAGGACTTCTCTGAATTTATTCAAGACATGGGTCTTATTGATCTCCCCTTGCATGGTGCAACTTATACATGGACAAGGGGAGAGGACTTTCTGCAGGCTTCCAGAATTGATAGGTTCTTAATTTCCGCTGAATGGAATGAATTCTTTGGAGTTGTGAAGCAGGTGGCCCTACCAAGGGTTCTCTCCGACCACAGTCCCTTAGCCCTAGAGAGTGGCGATTGGACTTCTGATCCTTCCTACTTCAAATTCGAGAACATGTGGCTGCAGCATGAAGGTTTTCATGATATGGTCAAAAAATGGTGGCAAGGTTATATAGTAAATGGCTCTCCAGACTTTATACTCTCCCAAAAATTAAAATTTTTGAAGAAAGACCTTGTTACCTGGAACAAGGAGGTCTTTGGTAAGCTAAATTCCAGAATCAGTAAAGCCATGGATGATCTTCTGCTGACAGAACAAGCAACTGAAGGAAGGGTCCGGTCTCAAGTTGAAAAGAACAAAATATTGCAATTACAACTAGAGATTCAACAATTAGCAAAGGCAGAGGAAACCTCTTGGAGACAAAAATCGCGGTGTCTATGGTTAAAAGAGGGGGATAGGAATACAAAATACTTTCAAAGAATAGCCAACTCCCACAGGAGATACAACCACATTGACAGATTGCAGGTAGGAGATGACCTCATTGAAGGAAAAGAGCAGGTGAAAGAGGTAATTCTTGACTTCTACCAAGAGTTATACTCTGAAAACGAATCATGGAGGCCTACTGCTTCTTTTGAGGGCCTGGGCAGTTTGAGTTCTGAAGAGAAGAATGCTTTGG
>NW_006238931.1:3385562-3389248 GCF_000226075.1 Solanum tuberosum | reverse complement strand
TGGAATCTGATCCTAAGGAGAAATCTTAATGACTGGGAGTTGGAAGAGGTTTTTAGCCTTATGGCCACCATTCAGACTAGTGCAATCAACAGTCAACGCAGGGACAAACTTATCTGGAGACATAGCAGGGATGGATCCTACACAGTTAAAGCATGCTACCTTCAACAAAGCTCCAAGAAGACCGTAATTGATCAATGGCCATGGAAATTAATCTGGAGAACTAAGTTGCCACCTAAAGTTATTTGTTTCAGTTGGATTACTCTAAAAGACTCTTGCTTGACTCAGAATAATCTCATGAGGAGGAAATTCCAAATAGTCAACAGATGCTACATGTGCTTGTGCAACTCAGAAACTATTAATCACTTGTTCCTTCATTGCACAGTTGCAACAGGCCTATGGAACATGTTCTTCTCACTTTTTGGACTCACTTGGGTCATGCCAAGATCATTGAGAGAGGCTTTTGTGTGTTGGAGTTCTTGGAAAGTTGGGAAGTCCGTCAAGCAGATCTGGTCTTTGGTTCCAGCCTGTATTTTGTGGTGCTTATGGACGGAGAGGAACAAAAGATGTTTTGATGGCACCCCAACTCCCATCTCTACCTTTAAAGCAAGATGTTTGAATACTCTTTTTGGTTGGGTTAATCTCTCTCCTGTACTTAGTGTTGATTCTTTCCTAGAATTTATCAGCTCCATAGATCTCTGCTGTTAGCTGTTTAGATAGCTTTTTTTTGCCTTTTTGGGAGCTGATATTTCTTTCTTTTGTAATCTGTGCATCTGCTTGATGCTTTGTTAATGACATCCTTCTTACTTCATCAAAAAAAAAAAAAAAAGTCCGCATCATTTTGAGAGGTTTAAGGTCTGTTAGGATACCTTTTCTTTATGTATTTTTAGATTTACGGACTCATTTACCATGTCCCCTTTATCACCTTCAACTATGTAGTGTATGGTTTTCTTAGATATCTTCTCTCATTTAATCATCGATTCATGCTAGTTGCACCTCTATAAGATGTAATCTTGTTGTACATTCATCCTAACCTGTGCATTTATGTGACATTTATCTTGTTGATACATTATGGTCTTATAGGCCTAACATCCACCTCGAAACAACATTTTTGGTCTTACTACCGATATGTTAACCCTACCTTTCACTTAGTTAGGTGTGTGCATATAGCATTGCATTCCCATATCACATTAATTTTGGCGCTCTTATTTGAATTCAACTTGTTACATCGTCATATCATGCCATGAATTGTCTACCTTTAGGCACCACGATCCCATTAAATCTCATTTTGTCTCAAGGGGATAAATTTGCACCGAATATTTTATGTCTTCGAATATCCTCTTTATTCTTGTATACTAGAATCAAGAGTCTTTCTCCTGCCGTATGACATCTTAACTCCTTAATATACTAACCTATATCTATATCTATCTATACTACCTTAAAAGCATGAAATCCCAAACATGAATATTGTATTACTATAATACCCCCAATTAAAAATACTCGGTATTTAATTAATTATATTACATCAAAAGTAGATACCTTTTCACATTAAAGGGTTGTGACTTTTCCGATGAGTTATGACTTTTCTTAATCCTAACCTGTGCATTTATGTGACATTTATCTTGTTGATACATTATGGTCTTATAGGCCTAACATTCACCTTGAAACAACATTTTTGGTCTTACTACCGATATGTTAACCCTACCTTTCACTTAGTTAGGTGTGTGCATATCGCATTGCATTCCCATATCACATTAATTTTGGCGCTCTTATTTGAATTCAACTTGTTACATCGTCATATCATGCCATGAATTGTCTACCTTTAGGCATCACGATCCCATTAAATCTCATTTTGTCTCAAGGGGATAAATTTGCACCGAATATTTTATGTCTTTGAATATCCTCTTTGTTCTTGTATACTAGAATCAAGAGTCTTTCTCTGCCGTATGACATTTTAACTCCTTAATATACTAACCTATATCTATATCTATCTATATCTATACTACCTTAAAAGCATGAACTCCCAAACATGAATGTTGTATTACTATAATACCCCTAATTAAAAATACTCGGTATTTAATTAATTATATTATGTCAAAAGTGGTGGTACCCACTGACGTATGTGACAGTTACATACCCCTTTTAATGAAGGATGATGCTTTGGGCCTCAATGAAAGACCTGAATTTTTAAATGAAGGAACCAGTGGGTCTGACCCAGCAAGTCTGGTTATTTTTAACAACATAACAATCTCAACACAGCCCATCTACTGAGAGGACTGGTCTCTTAAAGATACAGAAAGCCAATTTTGTATGCAGCATAGAACAGAACAGAGTAACGTGCAGGAGATGTCAATAATCAGTTCAAGCGATGTTTTGATAGATGCAGTCTTGCAAACCACAAATCCAAAGTTGCAAATCCTGATTAGGGACGGGGTGGAGAAGGGGGTAGAAGAAGTTGCATGCAATAACACTAGAGCAGAGATTAGTGTCCTCCATTGAAGAATGGGAGGTTGAAGAGGCTGAGCCATTGTGCACACAACAACTTCTAACTACGGAAAAAGAGAGAGATATCTGTTTGGGTAAAACAAAATCTGATCAGATTGGGGAAATTACTGGGTGCTGACTTCCAAGGCCATGAACAAGAAGCTTTGGAACTTCTATTACAGGTGGATAGTGCCAGACAAGCCAGACATCAGGATGCTGCAGTGGTTTGTAAGAAGACAAGGTTCAAAGGTTCTAAAGAATTGAAAAGTTTAGTAGCATTTGATGTGAAATTCAAGAGTGGTGGGGGTAGAGAAAAGGGGAGAAATTTCCTTACCATTTCATGATGCAATTCAAACTAGTATCATGGAATGTAAGGGGTTTGAATAATAGAGATAAGAGGAGGGTTATCAAGAACATTATGGGGGACTGGAAAGCTGACATCATTTGTCTACAAGAAACCAAATTACAGGGGGATATCACTGAGTTGGTAAGGCAGATTTGGGGGGATAGGTGGGTCAAAATGGCATGTTTGGAGTCGAGTGGGACAAGAGGAGGGATAATGATGTTGTGGGATAGTAGAATATGGAAGGGGGAGGTACTAGAGACAGGGACATATACTCTCACCTGTAAATTTGAATCACAATTGCAGGGGATATATACTCTCACCTGTAAATTTGAATCACAATTGCAGGACTTTTCCTGCCACATTACAGGAGTTTATGCACCCAATTGCTATGTGGAAAGAATACTAGTATGGGAAGAAATTGGCTCTATTGGAGGATTAGTAGAAGGTCCATGGGCAATATGTGGGGATTTCAATGTGGCAAGATATGCTTCAGAAAAGAAAAATTGTACTAGAAGAACATTAGGAATGAGAGAGTTTTCTGATTTAATTGAAGATTTGAATCTAATCGATCTCCAATTGGAAAATGCTAAGTTCACTTGGTTTAAAGGGGACAACCATCAAATAGCTTCAAGAATTGATAGGATCCTGGTATCTCAAGAATAGGATAATGTTTTTTGTAATCTGAAACAGTTTACTACGCAAAGAATAATGTCAGATCACTCCCCAGTGACACTTCAAGGTGGTTCCTCGAAGAAGAACAAAAGTTATTTCAAATTTGAGAATTGGTGGTTAAGAACAGATGGTTTCATAGATAGAATTAGGGAGTGGTGGGACTCTTTCGATTACATTGGGACACCTG
>NW_006238931.1:3311804-3376453 GCF_000226075.1 Solanum tuberosum | reverse complement strand
ACTAGCTATTATCAGTTTGAAAGGCTCATGGATGCTGTTCTAATAGCTAATGAAGCTATAGATTCCAGGTCAAGTTTGAAAAAACCAGGCATCTTATGCAAATTAGATATTGAGAAAGCATATGACCATGTCAACTGGGATTTTCTTATGGGTATGTTAGAGAAGATGGGTTTTGGTCTCAAATGGAGACAATGGATTAAATTCTGCATATCTTCAGTAAGCTTCTCAGTGTTGATAAATGGTTGTCCATCAGGGTTTTTCGGTTCACAAAGGGGCATAAGGCAAGGTGATCCCTTAGCACCTTTCCTTTTCCAATTAGTCACGGAGAGACTCAACAATATGATTATGAATGCAAATAGAGAAGGATGGCTAAGAGGTTTGAAGTAGCTAGAGCCGGAAGGGAAAGCCTAAAGATAGCTCATCTACAATATGCTGATGATACCCTGATATTCTGTGATGCTGAAGAGGACCGCCTCAAAATTTTGAGACTAATTCTAGTCTTGTTTGAAGAAATGTCTGGACTTCATGTTAACTGGAGCAAAAGCTTCTTGTATCCAGTTAATGAAGTGCCAAATATGGAAAATTTGAAGTTAATTCTTGGTGGTGAAGTGGGTGCTCTTCCAACTACTTATTTGGGTATGCCTTTATAGGGGCCAAATCCACGTCTTTGGAAATTTGGAATGGGGTGATTGAGAAGTGTGAGATGAAACTAGCAAGGTGGAAGTCTTAGTACCTCTCACTTGTAGGAAGACTGACTTTGATCAACTCTGTGCTTGATGCACTTCCAACATATATGATGTCTTTATTTCCTATTCCTCCAGGTGTCATTAATAGGTTGGATAGCATCAGGTGAAAGTTTTTGTGGCAAGGAAACAAGGAAAGGAAGGGGTACCACTTAGTCAAATGGAAAAAATGATCAATGATAAGAGAGTTGGGGGTTTAGGGATCAAGAACCTTAAGAATACAAAGCAATGCTTTAGAGAATGAAGTGGCTTTGGAGGTATTCCAACGATGATCAAAATTTATGGGGCTCAGTCATAAAAGCAAAATATGAAGAAAGTGACAATTGGATGACAAAGGAAGTTACCACTCCCTATGGTGTTAGTTTATGGAAATCCATCCGATCACTATGGGATGAATTCAAACAAAACACCAAGATTAAAGTGGTAGATGGTGCTAAAACTAGATTCTAGAAGGAGGATTGGCATGAACCAGGAAATCTGGAGACACTTTTCCCGGACATACATACTCTGGTTCTTCAGCAACAAAATACAATAGCTGAACTATGGACACCTCATGGGTGGAATATTATATTTAGAAGGCACCTCAATGATTGGGAAATTCCAAGAGTTACAGAATTCTTCAGCGTCATTGAACAATTTAGTGGCTTGGAGACAGGGAAAGACAGATTGCAGTGGTTGGGGAACAGTACTGGGACTTTTAAAGTAAGTGCAGCATATAGGAAGTTGAACCACCCAATTATGCAGGCATCCAAATGGCCCTGGAAACACATTTGGAAGGCCAAGATCCCACACAAAGTGGCCTGTTTTGTGTGGTTACTGGCTAAGGAAGTGGTGTTAACACAGGAGAATTTGATGAAGAGGGGGATTACACTGTGTTCAAGATGTTTTTTTGTGGGGAAACTGCAGAAACAGTCGATCACTTGTTCATCCAGTGCAAGGTCACTGGCCAATTGTGGAGTCTATTCCTAAGGCGCAAAAACATCTCATGGGTCATGCCTGGTAGAATTGCAGAGGCCTTATACAGTTGGGAAGAAGCAGGATTACAAGCAAAGAACAGAAGCAACTGGAGAATCATTCCTGCTACTATTTGGTGGACTGTCTGGAAAGAGAGAAATCTTAGAGTTTTTGAGAATAGGGAGAGTAATATGCAGCAAGTAAAATTGAATTGTATTCTAACTTTGTGTTTTTGGTGTAATCAGATCTACTCTAATGACACTGTCTCTATCAATGATGTTTTAGACTCATTATAGGGATAGGACAGTGCCTTTAGAGTTCCATTATGTAAATATGGTTTCAGTACAACCCATGTACTGATTTAAAGAAATAGAAACAATTACCAATCTCAAAAAAAAAGTAGATACCTTTTCACATTAAAGGGTTGTGACTTTTCCGATGAGTTGTGACTTTTCTTAATGGTTGTGCCTTTTTTGATGGGTTGTGACATTTCCAATGAGTTGTGACTTTTTCGAAGGATTGTATTTTTTCAAAGGGTTGTGACTTTTCTAAAGAGCCGTGTTTTTTCCGATGAGTTGTTATTTTTTCAAAGGGTTGTGACTTTTTCGAAGGGTTGTGACTTTTTTGACAAGGCACAATTAACACCTATTCATGCTACTATTTGTTAGTTATAAATAGAGGTGTTTCCTCTCACTTTTAAACTACGATTGTTTTAGGTTTTGTACTCTTCTTCTTCTCTAAAAATCTCAAATATTATTAGCAACAATTGATTAAGTTAGAAATTCGTTAGGTATCACATAAGAATGAGTTGGTGAACAAATTGTAGCAATTCATTCATCAATTCACGCTCATATTTTCTTCTTACGATTTTTATCACATACATACTTCAATATTATTTGTATTATTTTAGAACATTAATACCCTTTTTAATTAACCTGCATATTTTATTTATTAAAAAAAAGACTAATTTCCTACGAATAGTCACAACAATCTCAACCTTAATGTTTCTTTGGTCATAAATCACAACCACACTCAATCTTTGTCAAAAAAAGTCACAACCACACTCATTATAAAATTTTTGGGGATCTCTTTTCTGTGACAATTTAAGATCATTTAAAATTTTCATAAATGATTCATCCCAAATAAATTGATATGCTTCACTGAAGTTCTTAGCATTGAAATTTAGGTAATGACTTTCTATTAAAGATGAAAATAAGAGAACTGAGAAATGTGCAATTAGGTATGAACTTTGCTTCACACAGAAAACTTCTATATATAGTGCGCGGGGATTTTCATTTATTTTTCTTGTTTTATTTCTTTAATTAATTTCTTTTGTGTTTTATTTGAGAGAGAATTTAATAATTAGTGCACATAATGAGTAAACAGTGAAAAATACACACATTTTGAATTATTTTTTCTAATAAAATTAATAGATCAAGTTGTGGGAGAGACAATAATAATAAAAAAATACGAAAAGGGCACATGATTTGGGTAAGATATTTCTTCTTTGTTTTTCCATTTTTTATTCTTTTACCCTCAAACGAAGGAGTTTCTTCCTAATTTTGCTAAAACAACGGGCATCAGTGTAGTCCATTAAATTATTAGTTTTGATGTTAAGTCCACTATTTCAAAAATAGATTTTTACTTTTACTTATAATATGATAATATAGCCATGATAATTATTATGTTTTAATAGATATGTAAGTAAAAATGAATGGAGAAAGTAAAGTGTTGGTGGCAAGATATTTTTATCAACTGAAACACAAGAGTGAATATAGCATGACCATATATTTTCGTCTTCCTTCTTCATTGGCTATGAATTATTCCATATATATATTATTTTTTTTTATATTTATATTGAGTATAAAACTTTTTAAGTATGAATTTCCTGTTATTTTGTGTTTATTTTTATCTAAGAAAATATTATGTCACAAGATACATTCCTTGCTAGCTATATAAAATAGATATGAAAATAGTGATTAATCATAAAATGATCTTAAATCAAATTAAATATTCTATAAATAATACTTTAAATTTTATTCATCTATTAATTTTTTATTGAAAAAGTTTAATGTTTTATATCACGATACAACTTCTATAAGATACTAGGTACTTTCATTAGATAAGATCTATATGATATGTATGCGTTAGAAAAAAAAGGAGAAGACTATAATTCCGCAAAGATATGGTAGAAACTTAAAAAAATTGAAATATTTTTCACCATAGGTGATGTTTTTCATATGTTAATATTAAATTATGCTACTGATATATATATATATATATATATATATATATATTTGACATACACTCAAACTTCTATTTAACCATCATTCATTATAACAACATTTCACTGTAGCAACCTAATTTTCTTTAGAACTAATTTTTAATGTCATATTTTTACGTCTCTATAACATTCTACTTATAACAGTGTTAACATTCACTATAGAAGTACACTTTTTTTGTAAAATTACCTCTCTATGGTAACTTTACTCAAATATTAATCGAGTAATAATATTTTGTAAAAGATATATCATGTATAAAGATAAAATATTAAATTTTTTATGGTAATCGTTACAACTGTCATGCACATACTAAATTTCAAGTATGAATATTTAAGAGAAAAATTGTACTTAAATGAGTCCATCATTTATGGTCATAACATCAAGAGGAAAGACTATTGGTAGTTTTTTTTTATATTGATATTTTTTTCTATTTTGTTAGTTAAATTTATTTACAAAATTGAGCGAATTAAAAAACAATACTACAAAAGAAATGTCTCTTTCTCCATATATTTAAATTTTGAATGTATTTTGAAATGTTCCAATTGTTTTTGGTCATTTTGGTCTCAAAAATTAATTAACTCTATGACAATCTATATTAATCATTTAAAAGCACTTGTCCAATGTTCTTTCAATTATAATTATTTACTAAAAAGCTTTAATTTAGTAATATTAGTTCTATTTTACAACATTGTATACTATATGATATATTGCACGTGTCGTGAAACTAGTTATATTAAATGCGTGAAGGTCCTTAGAAATGTGTTTGATTGAACTTTTTCCCCTTCATTAACAGACTCTACAATAAACAAAATTGTCATTTGCTATTTTCCTCAAATGATTAATTAATTATCTTTATAATATTTTTTTTTGACAAAGGTAACAATTATGTTATTAATATTTAAAAGTATGGAGTCCTAAAATATATGGTGAATTTATTTTTGTATGGCAAGAGGTATTAGGAGAATTAATAATTAAGGAGTCCTAAAATATATGGAAGGAGGAAAATATATGGTAAGAGGCATTAGGAGAATTAATAATTAAGGAGTGCTTTCATATATGGTAAGCGGAAAATATATTTTAAATTCCGTATATGGTAAATACCAACATGATTTTGACTTTTGATATCAATGGCGAAATTTTGTTCATAAGGTGAGGATGGTCCAAGACCTATAAAGAGACAACACTCCATTATCTCAACCAATTTGAGATAGTCACCCATCGCACGCCGAGGACCGAATATTTGGATGTGTGGATAACATAACATGAGGTTCCAACTTTGAGTAAGCCAAGAGTACGAATGGGTCTACCTCTGATACCATGATAAAAAAAATGAACCTTGCCCTAACTTAACCTCAAAAGTTAGCTCATGAGATGAGTATGGTCCAAACCATATAAGAAGACAACAACCCATTCCCATAACCAATGTGGGGTAGTCTAACACCTAGGCACGTCCAATGTTGAACATTATAGCGTAGACAATATAGCATGGGGACCCAAGATCATGTAAACCACTAATACAAATGGGTCTGCTCTGATACCATGTTGAGAAGATGAATTTTGAGTCTAACTCGGTCTCTAAAGCTAACTCACGAGGTGAGATTACCCAAAATCATATAAAGAAACAATATCTCCTTCCCTGAACCATGTGATAGTCTTTCAATATTCACTTTTTTCATGGCATTCGCTACTTTTAAGTATAATTCTATGCACGTAACTATGGATATGTGTTTATAAATGATGTATAAGATCTATAAAAGTTATTCTCGTGGGTTAAGAAATTGATCAACAACGTCTTCATCTCTCTTTCATCTCATTATTTCCTCTAAGAACTCGTTGATATTAATACACTTAGGTTTTCTCACTTCTTTACCCCTCTTCTCTCTTAAGTATTAGTTGATACATTTCTTTCTCTCCTTTTATGTTCGTATTTTTGGTATAAGATCTTACTCCAGGATTCACTAATCGCCTTTTAGCTTTTTATAAGTCTAACTCAACCTCAAAATCTAACTCCTGGGATGAGAATTACCCAAAATCATATAAGGAGACTATATCTCATTCCCTAAACCATGTAATAGTCTAACAATCTTCACATTTTTCATGGCATTCACTACGTACAATTCTATGCGTGTAAATATGGCTGTGTTTATAAATGATGTATGAGGATCTATAAAGTTATTCTTGTGTGTTGAGAAATTGATCTTGCTTTTTAAAATTAAAATTGTTGAGAAATTGATCAACAATGTCTTCATCTCTCTTTCATCTCATTATTTCCTCTTAAGAACTCGTTCATATTAATAAACTTAGTTTTTCTAAGTTCTTTACCCCTATTTTCTCTTTAAGTGTTAGCTCATAGCCTTATACATTTCTTTCTCCTTTTTATGTTCGTAATATTTGGTATAAGAATTTTAAAGCTTACTTCAGGGTTCATTAATCGCCTTTTTAGCTTCTTTATTTGCTCTCTTCAATAACAACAACAACATACCCGGTGTAATCATACAAGTGGGTCTGTGGAGGGTAGGATGTATGCAGATCTTACCCCTACCTTTGTGGGGTAGAGATGCTGTTCCGGCAGACCCCTGGCTCAAAAATTATATCTAACATATATACATAATCTATTCAGATTCTAGTAAGCAAAAAGAATTGTGATTTAGAACCCATAAACTAAATTTTTTGTTCCGCCTTTGGGACCACCCTCCACCTCCCCTCACCCAAAAAAAGAACTAAAAGGAGAAAGAAAAAGAAGATATCATAGATAACATAAATCATTAAGAAAGATCTATATTCACTTTCTTTTACTCTTCAAATGTTTCTCTATCTTTTGCTATTGGTAAGTTTCTATACCTCTCCTGATTCACTTTAGTAAATCTTTTTGTGTCCTCATTCTAATACCACGATTCTTGTGCTTAAAGCCCTAGGCCTAACTTGCATGTTACCTTCTTAATGTAACATGCCATTGTCTTCCATGGGCCATATCTGTTAGCTTCCAAGTCTAGTACCACCAAATTGTTGGTTGCATATAACTTTACTACTTTTCCACTCTAGTTCCTCACTTCACATTGAGGATATGCAATGAGCCAATGTTCCAGTACCAATCTGAATTTGACTCATTTGTTTATATATATATATATATATATATATATAGTGTATACAAATATCTACCTCCTTCGGTTGAGATATAGTACTGTTCAATTTTCCCCTCAATTGCATATAGAAATATAGTATGTTGCATTTATCAGATTTGTGCTTCAAAGTAAACTAAATCCTTCATTCTAAAGGGGTTCAAGAACACTCATGATGCTATGTCTGGTTCCTATTTAATTTACTCTGGTCTAATTAGTGTGAGTCCTACATTTAAAAAAAATGAAACTTTTTTCTCTGGTCTAGCTTTGGTTTCTGACCAAGCTTCTTGAAGAATGCAGGTGGTTGGTTGCTGAAGTTCGTGAAAGTTTACCTAAGGTAGCTACTGAAACTCAGTCAAATTGTCCTAGTATCAATTTTTGACTGCTCTCCATTTCTCTTATTCATGATGGGTTCTCAATTCTGTGAGGACTCCATGTTTCTAGGACAGATGTTTTATTAAGTTTCCAACTTTTCTTGTGTTTTTTAGCTCCTTCGGTTTCGATGTCGTCTAAACCTGCATCTTGAGAAAGCATTGAGAACCCTTGTCCCCATGTACTGGAATATTTTTGTTTCTTGAACATTTTGGTGCGTTCAATAATTCCTATATACATATGATTGCTCCTTTTCAAAGTCATATATTTGTGGAAGACTTTTATATTTTGTACAGATTGTACACGGGATTTTCCCTTCTCCTGTACATATGAAGAAAGTATACTCTTAGCTGGTGCTTTGTTTCAGTACTGTTTAAATTTCTCCACATTGAAAAGAAAATTTTCTTTGGTGTAGGTCCCCTTAAAGTAAATTAGAGACATTTGGATAAAGTTTTGGAAACTTTTTTTGTATAAAGAGTTTGTGGAAGCAGCAAATGTGTTTGGATATTGTAGCTTCTTTAAATATGTGTGATTGTTTTGTCCATGAGAGTCTTTTGAAAAAGATACTTGGGGAAGCACTCGAAGAACAACTACTTATTTTGTTTTCATATGTAAAAGATAACACTCTCAAATCACAAATTAATTAAACAAAACTGTTTGTGAAATCTTTTTGCAAAATAAGCTTTTGAAAACTTATTCAATGTACTTCTCTAATATATGTCCTACAAACTTTAATTATCAGTTGAAATGCTTGGAGCTTTAACATTCTGAAAGTAGGCATAATCCTTGAATTTGCCAGATGCATGACAATCTATGCAAAGCATATTAGTAGTTAATAACGATTATTACAATTTTGTAAGCTGAGAATGCAAGTCAATTTTGGCTGCAGAAATGTTTCTTTGAAATATCACTGTGTATCTTTAAGAGATTACAGATTAAACTAATCAAAGTTGTATTTCACTTATTCCCTGAAAGTTGTCAGAGAATATCCATTTTCATGTTTGATGTTATAAATATACGAGACTTCATTCTCATCTTATGAGGTCTTGAACTTTCATAGACCAAGTCGATGCTGTACTTTTCTTTCTATCACCTGCTTGCACAAAAGTTAATCTAGCATGTGTTCATGGATTAGTTGACCATTATTTGCTTGCGACAACATGTAGAACCTGTTGTGATGGTATATGAACATAGTGGACTTCTTTAGTGTGGTTGGTGATTGCAGATGCTATTTCCATGTTTGCTGAATCTACAAAGATTCAGCAAACCATCTTGTTTTCTGCCACTAATTTCTCTTAAGCTTGCTCTTTTAATCCTCTTCTACTTATTGTCTATAATCTGTTTTATACATTATTAAGAAATTTTCAAGATTTGTTTCCACTTTCAAGGCACTGCTGTTCATTATTTTCTGTATTTTTGAGGCATTATTTTCTTTATTGTGCTATTAATGTTTGTACATTTTATTTTCATGAAGAGTTGTCCTTATAGGTTTTGACAAAATCTTGATGAGTTATATGATGTCTATCAGGAACTAGATTTTTTGGTTGAGGCCAAAAACAGTGTAAGATGTATGGATAACTTTCGGAAGCTGTCTCCTCGTATTGCAGACTACGTTTATGCCCCAAGGGTATACTGGAATTTAAGCACTTCAAGGCTGTTAACCATGGAATATATGGAGGCTGCACAAGTAAATGACTTGAAGAGCATCCAAAGATTTGGAATTCAGCCAAGTGATGTTGTAAATTTGGTAAGTAGTTTGCTTCAACATTAAGACATTATGTGATAATGACAAGCTTTCGTGGTATCCTTGGTCAAGATGGTTTATTGCTTTCTTTTCTGGTATATGCAATATGGATATTGGTCATATTTTTTGAATGTTTAGTGTTCCAAGAGTATAGCCCACCTTATCAGCAGGGACGGAGCCAAGTGGGACCAAGGGGGTTCATCGGTGGAAAATTACACCATATATAGAAGATTAATTTTTTTCTATATATATATATATATATATATATATAGTAAATGTTGAATCCCTTTGGCTTCTTCGTATGTTTACTTGTTCAAATTTTGAAGCCCCTTAGAAAAAATCCCGGCTCCACCACTGCTTATCAGTTTCCAATGTTCAAATAGATGAGTTAGCAGAATGAGTGAGTTTCGCTTCAACAGGTACCTGGGTTGACTTTGTCACTCATATAGGCTATCATGCTATTTCACATTTCAGCGTTACTGGGGTATTTCATGATTTGACGCAAGGACCATGCTGGCTAATCATTGCTCAACATTCCATTTGATTTGTGTTGTTTTTGTGTAGATGTACATCTCATGACGTTCTTGTAGAAAATGTGAATCAATAGGTGTTAGCTTCTCCTTTATGGTTTTATACTTTTCAGTTGAAGTAATGATTAAATGATCATCATACCACCTTATGTAGGTTAGTGAGACGTTTGCTGAAATGATGTTCAAACATGGGTTTGTGCATTGTGATCCACATGCTGCAAACCTGCTAGTCCGCCCTTTACCTTCTGGCCGTAGAAGCATTTTTGGTAATCCTTTCATCTCTATCGTAATATTTTATGTTTCTTGCTGGAGTTGGATGGTAATAGCAGCTGAATGTTGTCTATCCAAGGAATTTCAAGTCAAATTTTGATATTGCTGAAAGTTGTCGTTCTTTTTTGCTTTAGTTGAAAGTCTGTAATTTGATTATCCCATGTTGAAATATCTTATATGTATCATGCATTAAATTTACGTTCCAAGTCTAGAGGCAAATTGCTTGCAGTTGTTGGTTTGTATCAGTTACAACTTACACCACACCTCAAAGTTAAATGATTTTCTGTTTTCTGTGTCAGCCTTCATATAGGTTAGGGAGGTAAAGCTATTTTATTTGATTCACGTGAGCCATCTCGAAGGATGGAAATAAGGTGGCATGGATGGGTGTACTGTAGGGGGGGGGGGCTATCTCCACCCACAGGCCACCACTCCCTATTGAATATATTTCACCTATTAAAAACTGCAATTGTTATAGGTCAAGATATAGTTAGAATGTGAAGTTAAATATGGTTCCATTTGGATTTGGTTGTGGGATTTGCTTGGAAAGAATTGATCTTGGATTTGGTTTCCAGAAACAATTGTGTGTGTTTGGTTTTAGTATTAAAACGATTTGGATTTGAAAAACTTTTGTATTTAGGTTTGTGGCTTAAACTTTTGAAAGATTATGACTGAAGATTTTGGTTAAAATTCACGAGAAATATCATGTGAACATCTTTATGTGCTACCAACTAAACAAAAAGCAAAAAAGAATCTATTTGTTGACCATATGAATAGAAGGGGAGGGGAGGGGAAAGGGACTGCCTGGCCATAAAGTGTGGACAACCAGTAGGAAAAATTAGTAGAAGATCACTTGAGAAATGTAGGGAGCTAAATGGAAATAAAATTACTGGAAATAAAAACCATTCCCAAAATCAGCTGTTGAGCGGATATCCAAAACCTGAGCAATCCTAATACCAAAGTGGGTAGGTCAACCCCCTATAGTTAGTTTTGAGTTTGTTCAAAAGCTTTTTGAATTACTTGTATAAAGGCAGAGAAATAGAATAGAAGAAAGTATATTTCTTTGATGAGATTCCTGTGGAGTTTATATACAAATGAAATAAACAAAATTAGCCTAAACTAACTCCTGGAATGTAGGAACAGAAAAGAACTACTAATACAAGCTGAAGCCTAAATAAGTTGAACAACCTAATCCTAATCAAATTGTATCCTTACTACTGGTACACGTGCGCAGTATAACAATGTTACAACACCAGTAAACACTAATGCTAATGCGCTATTACGGCCCCCTCAAGTTAGGTGTGAAGAGACAATGCGCAACTTGGGAAGCATTCGCTGGAAAGCTGGCTTGGACAATGGTTTGGTGAGAGGATCTGCAAGTTGATCAGCAGAGTGTGTGTGCCTCATTTGGACCAATCCATTGCAAACCTGGTTACGGACAAAGTAAAGATCATCCTCAAGGTGCTTCATTTTGGTATGATGTACCGGATTCTCGGCAATGTACGTGACCCCAAGGTTATCACAAAGGATTATGGGAGTTGCATGGAGTGACACATGAAGATCTTTGAGCAAGTGAATGACTCTAGTCGTTTCAGACAAGTCGGAAGCAACCGCACGATATTTAGCCTCAGTGGAGGATCGAGATACAGTAGGTTGTTTATGAGAACTCCAGGAGATGGGCGTTGTGCCCAAATAAACAATGTAACCTGAGATAGACTGGCGATCATTGATGTCACCTGCCCAATCAACATAGCATTGAGAGCAGTCGATTTCTGTGAGGAAATATAAATACCATACTAGTATGTTTCTTTAAGGTATTGCAGGATATGCTTAACTGCCTTCCAGTGAAGCACAAAAGGGGAGGTGTTGAACTGAGTAAGTTTGTTTACTAAGTATGTGATGCCAGGTCGAGTAAATGAAGGTACTGAAGCTTACCAAACACACTTCTGTAATCTTTGCCATCAGTTTTAGGTGCTTCGTCATCAACTAGTAGGGTCTTGGACATGCTCATAGGTGACTGAATACCTTTGCAGTCTTGCATCTGCCTATCTTGTAAAATATCATGTATATACTTGGATTGACTGAGAAACAATCCATCAGCATCCGTGAGTACCTCAACGCTCAAGAAATAGTGTAATAAACCAAGGTACTTCAGAGAATTTTTTTTCGAAAGAGAGGTAACAACATGTTGAATGGGTGTTTCATCACTGCATGTGATTAAGGTCATACACATGGATCATAATATAAATAGTGCCCCCATATTGTGCAGAACAAAGAGAGAATATCACTCTCAAACATCTTGAACTCCATTTGAATCAAAGAACTAGTCAATGCATTGTACCAGACCTTAGGAGCTTGCCGGAGTCCGTAAATTGCCTTTTTGTGATGGCAGACATCTTTGGGATGATGTGTGTTTTCATAGCCAGGAGATTGAGACATATACACGTCTTCTTGAATCTTCCCCCTGAAGAAAAAGCATTGTTTAAATCTATTTGATGTAGCAGCCAGTTCATCTGTACAACAATTGTGAGTATTGTTCGAATTGTGGTTAACCATCACTGAATGTTTTGGGAAAATCAATTTCGGTCCTTTGAGTGAACCCTTTTGCAACTAAACGTGTTTTGTACTTACAAGGGACAATATTTCGGGCATGGTCTGGTGGAACAAAGTCCCAAGTTGAGTTCTTCATTAAAGCATCAAATTCAGCCTTCATAGCGCCTCTCCAATATGGAAATTTTTGTGCTTGCTTGTGGGTTACAGGGATAGAGGGTGCAGGTTGGTTCATTTGGGTAGTGTAGTCAAAAAAATTTCGTCGCTTGAAGATGTTGTTTTATGACCTCGTTGGTACACTATGGTGTTCTATGGGTGAAATGTTAACAATAGGTTTAGATGGGGGTGGTAGTACATATGATGAGTGTGGTCCACGTCAATAGACGTGAGTAATTGGTGGGCGGCGATTCATGGAGATAGGACAAGTAGAGGGGATAAGAGATTGGCTTTGGAAAACAAAATGGGGCTAAAGGTTAGCAACAGGGGATTGCCTATACCTATTAGAAGAAGAGGGTAATGATGTAGTGGGGATATTACCTGGTTCCTTAGTTATGGAGTTATCTGTCTGTAGGTAGTTCTCATGTGCAACACAAATTGAGCATGCATCTTGGTGTGTATCTCGCATTAGTGGAATAGTGGGGGCAAATTGCGTGTTATTACTATCAAGGTATTTTCTCGATGATAGAAAAGGTTAGAAGTATTTGGAGAAGAAATGTTTTCCCACCGTAAAGAAGAAATTTTTTGTTTCAATTGAGAGAACATACTTTCAAATGGAAAAACATCTTCAAAAGTTTTTACATTCCGTGAGAGAATTCATTTTGGAACTAGTAGGGTCAAAACACTGATGGGAATGATGAGTGATGGAGAAACCTAGATAGACACAAGGTTTGGAGTATGGTTCTAATTTATTTTGGCCATATGGCCGAAGCCACGGGTAGCACAAACTACCAAATGTACGAAGAGATTAATAAGTTTGTTTGTCATTTAAAAGAATTTCAAATGGTGACTTGTTATTAAGGGTGCTAGTGAGTACACAGTTGATGAGATATGTGGCATGGTGGCAAGTAAATGACCAAAAAATCTATTGGTAAGGTAGTGATTGAATAACGTTATCAAAGACACTTCATCCAATTCTAAGCATCAACGATCGTTAATCAGTAAATAACCCAACTAAATGAGTTGGGGTCGAATCCCACAGGGAGCGGTACGTGTTTAAGATTCAATAGGAAAGTGTGAACATGGTCAAATCAATCATAAGAATAGACATTATCGAATAAAAACATAATTCAAGTCAAAGGGTGACACGAATGTCAAATAAGGGGGTTTTGGTTTGAAACTATCAACTACAACAACAAACAATACGAAATAACAATATTCAGACGGGTTCTTGGGATGTGATTCGATTATAGGCTAATGTAGACAAATGGGTAATTGCAACTATTAGGAAATAGCTATAAATTAGTGAGTAAGTTAGACTATAGAGGAGGTAAACTTTCTCTCGAACAATTTACCCCGAATCAAGTCGATTTCTCTCGAACATCAACAAGCATGCAAAATAAGAACAACCCACACCTTAGTCCATTCACTCTCTCGAGCTGAACCCATGACAACCCAATACCCACTGACCATCAATCAATAATCTTAGTTTAAAACCTCTCTCTTGAGCAAGCCAAAAACACAAGGGTAGAACTGCATTTGCAACTACAATTCTTAAAATAAACCACAATTAATGATTGCACTCACTTCTAACAACATTTAACTAACAATTAGCATACCCATAAACTAAATCAGCCCATAATCACATAATCACACCCCAAGAATTGGGGTTTTAGCTAGACATTATCAAAAGATAAAAATCGTTACCAAACTGAGTTTCCATCAACTGGGTAAGATTAATTTCGTCTTTACAATGTTCCAAGTTGAAGAATCTCAAAGACCCACTTCCTATTTCTCAAAAGTGAAAAACTTCAATTCTTCAAAGCTAAGGAAAAACTAGAGAAAACTTGTCTCTCAGTTCAAAATTCTAAACACAATTCGATATAATGAAAATTCTATCCTAAACTAAATGTTCAAAAATGTATTTATAGTCGCCAAAAATATGCTGCGAAGAGCCATTCGGCGCAGTAAGTCGGGCTCGCTAATCCACCCTTTGGTCAATTCCATCGCCTTTCTGCCTTGGCCTTCAGCATCTCAAGGTCAGTAACTTTGGGCGATCCAACACTGCATCGCGGAACCACTCGGCGATCCGCCGACCGCTCCTTTCTCTCACCGACTTGGTTTTTTCCTTCAGGGCTTGGCACACTGGAACTTTAGGCGGGTCAAATGGCAATTCGGCGACTCGCCAAGTGGACTTGGTGATCACCAGGCTTTCTTTTCTTCGTTCTTTCAGCTTGCTTTGTTCCTTTTTGCAAATTAGTGTCCTTGCTTTGTTCCTCGATCCATATACCTGGAAATCAAAGGTTTTACATCAGTTATTGGCACAAAATAAGCATTTGAGGACATGCCCCCAAGGCCTAGCTCAAGTGGCAAAAGGTGGAGGATTTGTGGCTTAGGTCGCAGGTTCAAGCCCCACACCATGCAAAGCAAAGCCCGGTATTTAAGTGGAGAAGGGTAGAGGGGCGGGCCCATTATCCACCGAGTTTAGAAGGCTGTGATTGGTCCAAAGGGCGGGTCACAGACGGATTTCTCGGTTATCAAAAAAAAAAAAAAGCATTTGAGGACACTAAATCATTATATATAAAGCCCTAAATGAGTCCAAATCTCGGACTTATCAGGTAGCTTGATCAGGTAGTGTTTTGGCTGTCCCAACGGTGATGATGGCGTCTTTTAGCCATGGCAACCCTTTGAGGCGTGTACGAGGGAGAAACAAGGTGTTGTATGCCATTTGAATGGAGGTGTGGGTCTATGATATTCGCTTCCTCCATCAGTGTAAAGGGTGAGTATTTTTTGTATCAAAATGTTTTTCAAGCACAGGTGGTAAGCTGTGAAACATTTGTTGAACTTCATTTTTGTTTTTCATTGTGTATAACTAGATGTACTTGCTATACTGATCAACATAAATACAATAATAACCTTTTTTATCAATTGAGAGCACTGAAGAGGGGCCCCACAGATCACTGTAAAGTGCTTCTAATGGAGATTTGCTGGACAATTTGTTTGAAGAAAATGGAAATCTGTGAGCTTTATTACAGCAACAAGAATTACAAATAAGTGAATTTGTCTTTCAAAGAAAAAAGACTGAAATTATTTAGAATGCAAAATAAAACTCGAGAATGGGGGTGACCCAATCTTTAATGCCACATATGTAAGGAAGGGCCGGTAACACCAACATTGATGGTTCAGCGAGACAATGACGACCATTCATAGAGTCCTGCTTTATTTGGGCTGCATAGAAGAGGTGTTTCCATAGTCAGATCCTTCACAAGAAAATTAAAAGGAAAAAAATTCTATTGAGGTTAGGTTGTCTTGGCAAAATTTAGAAACTAAAAGATATTTGCGCTTGATTGCAGGAGTACATAAAACAGTAAAGAGTTTGAAGGCATTATTTGACGCATATAAATGAGTAGCACCAGTTTGAGTAATTGGAATCACATTACCATTACCCATCGTCACGTCCTCAATCCCTTTGAAGTTCCAAACATTGTGCAGGGAGTTGGTATGGGAGGTAATGTGACGAGATGCACCCAAGTTGACAATTTAGGGGTCATGTGTCGGTGTGTGGGCAACAAAAATAGCCTTTGCTTTAAAATGGTTGTGGGACCGGGATCGAGACCGGCAGACATTTGTTGTATGCCCAATTACTGACAGCGGACTCGAGAGGGTTGGTGTGGGAAGTTACACCACTGAGAACTATAGTTTGAATCCTGAAGAGGGTCACTTTGATTGGGCTTTCTGTTTGGGGGATGCTAGTTGTTATTGGGTGGGCTTCGATTATTGCGTGTTGCTGATTGGTAATGTGTTACTTGTTGACCGACTGCTGTGATGACTTGTGTGGTCGTCTTTATTTTATTTTTGAGGTCCTCATGTTTGAGAAACACTTCGTGATCAATAAGCTTGTCAAAAAGTTTTGCGTAGCTGTTTGGAGAGTCTCGTGCCCGTATGGCTGCTGAAATCTCATGGAACTCTGGACCGAGGCAGCACCATATTTTCACCACAAGTTTTTCGTTATTGATCGGTGAACCGGTTGTGGCGAGTTCATCAGACTGAGCGAATCTCATGTAGATATTCAACAATAGATTTGTTGTCTCTCCATATTTTCACCACAAGTTCTTCGTTATTGATTGGTGAACCGGCTGTGGCGAGTTCATCAGATAGAGAGTGAATCTCATGCAGATATTCAACAATAGGTTTGTTGTCTCTGCTGACCCCACTGAAATGGTGACGGAGGCTGAAATCTGAATATGCAGGTTTGCGATTTGTTCGCAAAGGAAGTGTGAACTTGATCCCAGTCAGCTTTGGAGTTGTCCGCGTAAGCGACGGTGGATGCGATTGTGGCATCAATAGAGGCCATAAGAGCATTGTGGATTAGTTTATCTTGCTGAAACCAACCCTTGTACTTGGGGTTGGCAGTCTCAATTTCGTTAGTGATGATTGTTTTCGGAGGGGACAACTTGGTTCTATCAAGATGATCATAGAGGTCATGGCTATGCGTAGCATGACATTCTGGCTGTCCAAATAGTGAAGTTGTGGCTGCCACAGTTTAATGAGCAGTTGAGATGCTGGGTTGAATTAAATTAAGTGTTTGACGACAGGTTAGGCATTAACATTAGCAACTAGGGTGGAGGAAGCCATTGATGTGCAGGAAAATAATTAATTGTTAGAGTATTTGTGGCTCTAATACCATATAAAGGTAGAGAAATAGAATAGAAGAAAGTATATTTCTTTGATGAGACTCCTGTGGAGTTTATATATAGATGAAATAAACAAAATTAGCCTAAACTAACTCCTAAAGTGTAGGAACATATAACAACAGCTAATACAACTGACGCCTAAATAAATTGAACAAACCTAATCCTAATCAAATTGTATCCTTACTACTAGTACACATGTGCAGTAAAACAATGTCCATACTAGCAAAACACTTGTGCTAATGCACTATTAACTTGGGGGGTAAGTTAAAAGGAAATAAAAAGATCATTGAAAAGAGGTCTTGATCCTGATGTTTTTTGTTTGTTTTTAGAGCATAATTCTCGTTCCAACTTGAACTTAAATAAATGATGAAATAAATGATGTATGAGCATCCTGAATAGGAACTCTTAACCTTTTTGGTTGTATATTTTAAATTTCTCGTATGTGGCTGTATCCTTTTTATCCCTTTAGTTTAGTAAAACACTTTAATCTTACAGAAAAGATTATGTGTATCTTCATGCATGTGTGTCATCTATTTTCTCGTCCCTTGCCTTGAAAGTGTTCGGCTTTGGAGTCTTTCCAATTTAGGATCCAAAAGTCTCCTTTTTCCTCAGTAATGGGCAACGTGGTTCTTCAGAATCCACTCTCCAGTTGTGTTCTAATTGTTTTTCCACTCTTCAAATCAGTCCTGATATGAAGTCATCTACTAGTTGCCAAAAAATTTGAATGTTTGCTTGAGCAATGAAGATGACATTTTGTAGATTCTCTCTCTCAATATTTATCCACTTGCATAGGAAGGAGAAAACCTCAGTTGATACTTTTGGACCATGGTTTATACAAAGAACTTGATTACAACACCAGAATAAACTATGCTGCACTGTGGAAGGTGATTTTCACATCCTTGCTAAGTTGTACATTCAGTTTTTGCTTTACTTGTTCTATTAACATTACAACCCGGTTTGTACTGCAGGCTTTGGTATACTCTGATGCAGATGGAATAAAGGAAAACTGTGTAAAACTGGGTGCTGGAGACGATCTTTACGCATTGTTTGCTGGGATTCTCACAATGAGGCCTTGGAATAAAGTGATAGATTCTTCAGTTGATCATCTTGTTGTCAAAGGCACAGACAGCGACCATTCAGAACTGCAGGTGACTTATTATATGACAGTGTGGAGCTAAGTTAAGCTTATGAATCTGCTAAGCATCTCGCCCTAGATTCAGGGAGAGTGCTTATTTCTCCTTAGCTTTATTGTCTAGCAATTATTTTCCTTATTCCTTTTGCATTTTCTGGATAGTCTACATGGAGTATTTTCAGAAATTCTGGCAAGTATAATGGGTTTCAGGGAGATCTGTTATGAGCAGGCTGATCATTTAGCTTTAGTTGTATTTTGTGGGATAACATTATAAAGTATCATTTAACTTCTTGCCTGTGCTCCTCCTGTGTTTGGTCTATGTTGAAATAAAATGGAAGAGAAAATGATTTGTGACAGAGAAGTCCTTATTTTACCTTGTAAATAACCAAGTATCCTCTTATATATTTAACTTTTCCTAGTAAGTTTGCTCTCAATGAAGGTTCGAATCACTTCTAATATCATTTGCTTTGGTCAACTATTTATGTTGTTATGCAGATGTATGCTTCTCAATATTTTCCGCAAATCACTGAACTTCTGAGGAGATTGCCCCGGGTTATTCTTCTAATGCTCAAGACAAATGACTGCTTACGAGCAGTTAATGGGTCATTGGTATGAGTTTATTTTTGCTACTATTCATATGGTTATACTAGCATGAAAATCTTACAAACTCTGAGAACCCTCTTTTATTGGATTTGTCAACCAACTTATTCAAATAAGATATTTGATGCTTGTGGACCCTTATTGTTTAGACATTTAGTTAACTGTCCACCGTCCTGAGCCAGCAAATAGAGGAAAAACTTCCTGCCGTTATCCAAAAGGTTTATTTTTTTTCTTTGTTTCTTATTTTTGATATGGTCAAGTCCATTCCCCAAAATCCTGAGCCCAATATGTCATGTTTTCACTTTGTTCCTTGGTGAGAACTCTAGAGGTGGAAGATCCTGACCTCTAAGCAATTCCCTCCCTCGTCTTCCCAAAAGATTTTATTTTAGTCATAATGGTTGTGCTACATTGAAGTATGCAAAATAGCTGGTTTTTGAGTTACTAATAGATGAAAGTATTTGCGAATTCTTGAAAGGATTTGTTCCATTCCTATTCTTGTTGGTGGTCCTGTATGTCACATGAAGCATCTTGTGAATTATTTCTAACGTGACTTCAGCAATGATCAACTGATATTTCTTTCATTCTTTATCAACAGATTCAAGGGCCTTCTCTTGAGTCATTCTTAATCATTGGAAGGGTTTCATCTGAAGCCGTTCTTGAGTCTATGTTGTTGCAAAAGAGATCATTATTTTCTTGGATCAATTTTTGGATACAGAAGATTTTGTTGGAAGGCCGGCTTTGCGTAATGCATATAGCAGTGTGGCTTTTGCAACTTCAGAAAGCATTGACATTGTGAAAGCAAGTATACTTCCAATTTTATTGGATGTCCACTGACATAGTGAAAGTAACTAACAATCAGGATATGTTTATTATGGAATTTTGTTAAAACTTTCTATAGAAGGTGGATTCATTGATTTTTTGCAATTCATCATTTCAGCCTGATCTCTCATTGTAGTAGAGCCAGAGCCTGGAAGATAGCAATTTTTTTGTAATAAGCTGCATTTACAATTTTTTAAGCAGAATGAACCTCTTAGAGTAGGCAAGGGAAACAAAAATGATTATTTGGTTGTAAAATCATCATAGGATGACAGCATATTTATTGGGATATTATGGTATGCTGGCCATAAAATGTGCAATTTCTTTTATGGCAGGCTTTTTATCTCTCAGGATGATTAACTTTTGGAGAATCACGTCTCGATTACAAGCTTCCAATTCTTGTGCCAAATTTAAGTATATTAGGGGTTGACATTTGCTTGAACGATTGCTGATAGGCAAAGTCGTACCAGGTTGATTTTCCTTGAGTCACATTATTAACTTGTGCATTAGATGCTTTGCTTTACTTTTTATCTATCCATCTATAAATTGAGGGAAATGTGTCATAGTGAGTTAGCATTCCATGTGCAACAAAATGTGGTGAGAAGATGATCTCCAACTTATAATTATAATTTGAATAGAACAAAGATTACTACAAAATTGTGTGGTTTTTATAGTTCTTTAACTCATTTCCAGTGAAAAGGTCATATAACTAAAATGACACTAGTAATGGATTATTAGATTAAATAAATAATGAAGACATGCACTTTTGATGAAAGATGAAATTCGTCTTCATAGATGTGTATATTTTTGAAGCTAAATGGTTGATGTTTTTAACTTTTGGCAGCATCTTGGGGCAATCAAAGTCTAAAGTAAGGTTTTTTATATTGCGTGAGGTTCTGCAAAGGTTTAATTTGAGGCTTATTGTATAAAAACTTTAGCTTCCATTCCTTTCCATCTCAGAGGCATGCACAGAACAACTTAGCTCAACTTTTATTATTTTGAGGCAAAATGGTATGTAGATGAGTCTTTGTACTTATGCTTATTATTCCAAGGTAAAATGGTGTGTAGATGTCCATCCTTGTATTTGTATGATTTTGCATTTTGAATCCTTCTACTTAACCTTTTTGTCAACTGAATACTTAAATCCAGCGGAACACAATATTTTAACTACTTTTTTAACTACTTAGTTATATGTGTGACACAAACGCTGACACATAATTTAAAAGGAATTATAAAATGAAACATAGGAAAAAGACATGTACGAAAAGAACCAAAACTTTGCATCTTCTCATTCATCTCTCATTGTTCATCTAGACACTTGTACTTTCGCTTTTCCCTTTTCCCCTTCTTTCCCACGCTATTGTTCAGGAGTTCTTGTTCGTTTTGTTTGATTTTTAAGTTAATTTTGGTAAAATTTTCCTGAGAAAGAGACACATATACACTCCCTCTATTTCATTTCACTTAGCTCTTATAAAAAATACTCATTTTTTTTTTCTAGATTACCTTTTCAAGTAAAGAAGAACTTAGAAATTTAGATGTTTTAGTTTACTTCTTCATTTTAGCAAATCAGGAAAGTTTTATTATATTTTTTTTCATATTATCCACCCTTAATATTAAATAACTACATAAAGTAGCAATGGTTAAACCTTTATATAGTGACAACAACCGTTATCTTAAAACTCCATGGCTTCTATATATGTATACTAACATTTGATGTTTTGATGTCATTTAGTTGTTATAAACAAAAGTATGCAAAATTATCTTTTTGTACTTTTTATGTTATAAATGAAAACAAAATACTTGTTGAATTTAGAATCTTGTTGATTTTTATATTTCATTTATAAATAATTGAAAAGAGTAAAACATTACTAATAAATCCATAACTAGTTTAAGGAATATATGAATTTAAATTTCATTGAAAATTTTAAAATTTTAAGTTTGGCGAAGAATTCTGTAATGGTAGGTTGTTTCGTAAATTCCGTTTGATGGGCACCATTTAAATATATATATTTTTTTCTTTTCGTATTTGAAATTTACTATGTGCATAACCTTAATGATGATTATCATAAATATTTAATACTAGTGGATTTGTTCACGCTTCGCGCGATGAGAAATTTTTTCAATTAAATATTTAAAATAAATCACTTGTTATATGTGAATATCAAAAATATTTTAAGGATCCTTTCGAGTTTTCAAATTCAAATGGATTAAATTTCAAGTTTTAATTATCACTAAATCGCATTTTAAGCAATGTAATAATAATAGTTGAAATAATTCAATGTAGTGTGAAAAAATGTAAAATACAATATTAATATATATTATAGGAAGTGTTTGACTTTTTAAACAGAATGAAAAGAGTTAATTTCACAAATGATTATCCAGCTGAAGGTTTATTGTAACAAAGTGGTAGAGCTAAATTTTATATTAAAAAATAGTTTTTTCAACATTTTTCATACATAATAATCGTCGGAAATTCATCCATTCAATGTAGAAAATTGAAAAAAGCTGCAACACAAGATAAACTTGTCAAATAAGCATAATCATATCATCAACAAAACAAACAAATTCATCATATCAATGCACAATAAACGAAAAATATTGTATAAAAAAGAGGAATTTTAAATTTATATTGCAATACACCTAAATATGAATTTTTTTTTATATGTTGATCTTTATTTTAAAGTTATAATTGAAGATTTGATATCACAATTTAGAAAAATATAAAAGTGGCTAGTAAAAGAATGATGTAGTATCTCACTTTAGTCAGGATTATCATTTATCTTCTTTCTTTTTTTTTTTTGGTCATTTTTTGAATTTTTCTTCTTTATTTTGATTTATAAAATCCACAAAAAGAATTATTCAAAATATATTTAGTTTTAAAAATAAAAAATCTTATTTATCTCTCATCTTTATTACCATAATTGATTATTCTTATTCAAAAAAATTCTCTTTTTCCTTAATTACTTTCTTTATTTTTATTTATAAATTTTGAAAACAAAATAGATCTCAAATATTTTATTTTTCTTTCTCCGCACTATTACTACAATCTATTATTTTTAAATCTTTACTCATTGTTAATTACTATAATTTATTACTTTTTTGAATTTCTTTTTCTACCTTCTATTTTTAAAGTTCTTTTTTTTAAAAAGTCATTTTATCTCTCCTCTTCTTTTTTTTAAAAATAAGTTATAACTTATAACATATAAAATGATCCAAAATAGTCATAGGACTGGAGGGCTTTCTCCCATTGTCCAAGATTCCCCACTGCTGACCCCGTGGGAGTCGGGCCGTGTCTCGGCGAAGTCAACCTAGAATATTCAGTCAGGTGTTTTCAATATGAGTACACCCGAAAATCAGCCAGCATCCTCTCGGGGCTCCCCATGGCTTAGTAAAAGGGAGGGGATATTTTTTCTTCATCCGGGAGTTTATTCATTATGAACTTCACCGCTTTTATTTTAAAGGGAAAGAGGAAGCCCCAATGGCTCCGGTAACCTCCTGAACCTTATCCATTACGGCAACCCTTCTTCAACAAGGGGAAGATAGGAGGGGACATGAACTATTCGACCTCTTTCAGGAAAGGGCCTTACACACGGGGACACTGGCTGATCCCGCCGACAGGAGCAAAGGAAGGTCAAAACAGTCATAGGACTGGAGGAGACAATTATGTTTTTTCTCCTTTTCGACTTTTCAAATATTTTTTTCTTATTTATATTTTATGTTAAAAAATCAAAGAAAAAGTTTAATTTAATATTTTTTTTAACATAGTTATAGTATTCACCTTTATATTATGATTATGATAAATATGTTCATCTTATTTATCTCTCTCCCCGTCATTCCTACAATTTATTGTTTTTCATCTCTCTTCATCATTATTATTCCCTCCGTCCCTAGTTACTTGTCAAATATTTTCTAATTTGATGTCTTTTTTTACTTATCTATTTTTTACAAATTAAAAAAGAATAATTATTTTTTTCTATTATACTCTCAATTTATTAACATTGAGTTAATATCTTTAAAAAATATACTCCTTCTGTCTCATATTAATTGATCATTATATTAAAAATAGTTGTTCCATATTAGTTGTCCATCTTACTAAATTAAGAATGCATTCATTAAATTTTTTATATATTTCCCTTGCAATTAATTCTTTTTGAAAGTGTTTACATTTGTTTGTAAGATTCCCAAGAAGTTTTTTAAGGAGTAAATTAGTAAGATTATCTTCTTATTTATGATTTCTTAAGGACAGTGTAAAATAAAAAGTAATCAAATAATATGGGATGGAGGGAGTAGTGAGTAAATATATATTTGGGATCATATCAATTAATAGGGGTAACATGGTAAACTCACTATATCAATCAATATTTTCTTAAGAGGTGTGTTAGGTCAAAATTTGATAAATAAAAGGGACGAAGGAGTCTAATTTATTATTTATTCTTAAATTTTTTTTTTGCCTTCTATTTTTATAGTTTTTTTAAATAATAATAAATTATTTATCTCTCCTCCTTATTATCATAATTTATTATTACTATTCACAAAAAAATTCTTTGTTACAATTTAATTTTTTCTTTTGATCTACAAAATCAGTAAAAACAATTTTTAAAAAAATACTTTATTTGTCTCTCTCTGTCACACCCCGAGCCTACACCCCGGGCGCGACGGGCACTCGAGAACCATTGATGGCCCAAGCGAACCCTTAGCCTGATTCAACTCTTAGCGGAAGACTTACTCAACATTTAAAAGAACTCAAAAGATAAACTCATATAATAAACTCAGAATGTTTAAAAGAAACATTCAACTGGCCAAAGAGGCAACTCAAGTCTCAACTGAAACAACTGAAAATGGAAAGACTCATGAACTACTGAACTACTGTCTATCTATCTATGAAGCCTCTAATACTATAAGGGATGTCGGGACAAGGACCTCGATCATCCTAACAAACTGAAATATCAAATCTGGAACTCAACTGGATCAACGAAGCGCTGGATTCTGATCCTAGTCACTTGTATCTGCATCATAAAAGATGCATGCCAAATGGCGTCAGTACATGGAATGTATGAACATGTGAGTGGAAATCTAAACAAGACATAAGCTTGAACTGGAACTGAAGAAACAACTTATCTCGTCTCAAATTAACTTACTCAACTCATTTCAATATAAAGCAGTAGTAAAGATGCATTATAAAGAAAAGCTTTTAAAACAGTAGATAACAACTTCATGTATTTAAAAAATACAATTTATCTCAGTTTATATGCAATAATACAAAATAAACTCTGCTTGTATATATAAATACAAAATAAACTCTGTGTGGGAGGTTCTCTAACCGACAACCATCACTATGAGCTAAGTGATTATACAACGTCTAGCCCACACTATCAGAACTGTCCTATACTTTGCCGGGGTATAGAACCTACTATTAAGTGGATCCACTAGTCTATGCTTAAAAGCAATAAGGAATCATCTAAAAAAAAGTATGACCCTTTCTACCCACGTTGGCTACATGATTTATGAGGAGTTTTGAGTTATCTGAACTCATTCCCATATCGGTGCTCAATACTACTCCCAAAATGTAACTAGATCATATGTTTAAAACATAACTCGTTCTGTAGTTTGATATTATTACTCAAAAATCTTTCTCTTAAAAGAGATGGTACTCAAAACTTCTCAAAAACTCTTTTGGAAATTGGTGTTTCCTCTCATCTTAAATGTGAAAATATTTACTCTTGGGAATACTTAGTTCCCATATATCATTGAAAGAAAATGAACTCAACTCTATTCTTTCTCTAACTCAGATGCTCCAGTCTTAAAATAAGTTTAAAAAGGTTTGCAAAAGACTTCTCAAAAGACTCGAAAGAACTCTCGAGAGTTGACTCTTAGCTCTACCTTGAATTTGAATTATGGATTCAAGGTTATGATTCATGTTATGAATGATTTCTAGATGTTTAGAAGTGTTTTAGAGTGATTAGAATCAAAGGGGAGTAAATGTACCCTTTGAAAGAACTCAGATGGACTAAACGAAGGAGAAGGGGTGGGGGTAGACGACCCTGGTGCACTGAGTGGCGCAGGGCGCCAACTCCTATCCTTCAGGCTAGTAGTTGGGGCGCACTGTCTGGCGTAGGGCTCCATGCCCCAAACTACAGGACCTCTCTGTTGGCGCGTTGGTGGGGCGGCGTGCCAACCCTTTCCCAAAAAACCCTGACGAAAATTCTAACTCGTTTTCTAACCCCAATTTGCCTAGAATCAAATGGTTTCTTCCCCAATCACTTAGATTTGAATACCCAACCAAAGTACGCGACAATCTACTCAAAACAACTCTCAAATCACCAAATTTCAACTCAAGAACTCATCAAAACCCCAACAATCAAGATTACGATAGGAATTTCAAGAAAACTCATCAAGAACCCTAATCCTTCAACTTCAAGAACGAAATTGCACTGAAATAAATATGATTGGAGCGTGGGTGAACGAACCCAACACTATGAGAACTCACATACATCTTAGGGATTAAACCCTTGGCGAAACAACCTTCGATTCACAAGAAAACTTGAAGAACGCCTTGACTTTTCTCCCTTTTCTCCTCTTCTTGAACTCCTCTCAAAACCCTAGAGTAAATTAGGATTTGTAAAACGGAACCAAATCAGTTTAGACCCCTAAATATTACCAAATTTTATTTTAATCTGATTGGGTAAGGAAAAACCAAAATACCCCTCATATTTTTGGGTAACTTTCCTTAACTGGGCAACCTAACTTCCAATGAACATATCTCCCTCATACAAACTCGAAAATTAGCAAACTTGCTGGTGTTGGAAAGAGGATTCCAAGACCTTTCATTTGATATCTTATGGGCCACCTAACTCATTCTGTATTGAAAGTTATGGTTGTTTGAAGTTGACTCAAACTCATAACTTAGCATAACTTGCCCAAATTTTCAAATTGACTCTTTCCAAATTGGTTCATTCTAAAATTAACTTATTCTAAGGCGGGATGTTACACTCTCCTCACGCAACTACAATTTAATATTTTTTTCTTAAATTCCTCTTTCTACATTCTATTTTAAAATTTTTTAAGAATTATAATAATATTATTCATATTTTCTTTATTATCATAATTTATTATTATTAATGAAATTTCTATTTTTTCCTTAAATTTTTTCTTTTGACCTATAAAATTTGCCAAAAAATATCTCTTCGATCAAGGATCATGATTAATATTTTTCTCATATTCTTGACTTTTAAAGAAAAAAATTTCTTATTTATGTGCTAATAAAATTTTATCTTTTCTACTTTTTTAACACAGTTGTTGACACCTAATTTTGACCCTCCCCGATAAGAATTAACTTTCGAGCTTCTTAATTTTCAATGATTTGGAATAATTAGTTTTACAAAAATTCAAAAAATATTTTTTAAGTTTTGAAGCAATTTTAGTCATTTTTATAATTTTAAAACGATATATATATTTTATATAATTTTTGTATGTAATTAATACATTTCTTACGAACATTCAAAAAATCATTTCAAAAAGATTTTACTTTTTTAAGTGTTTTGTTAATTAGCTCGTTTAATATTAGTTTATATTTTCGAATCGATTATTTCACAAGTAAGTTAATTATTTTTATTTCGTTAAGATTAAGAAGCTTGTAAATTAACTATATTAATTCATCCTATTTAATTATTAGCCGAACTTGTCCCAATTAACCAAGTTTGGCTATATTTGTAATTTTAAATTGGCTAATTTTGCCACTCATTTGGCCAAGTCTTAAATTACAAATCCAATCCCTTTCTTACCAATTATTTCAACCCTTTCAGGCCAACTTTGGGCCTTAATTTCAGCAAAATAACCGACCCAACAATACAAGATCAATATTAAATACTAAAATAACCCAGCACGTTCTAGCAGGCCATTCCAACTGACCCAGCTGCAATTCCCAGTCCAATTCACATCCAAATAACCATTTCCCAACCCACAATCTTAATACTCCTTAACCCGACCCAACCCTCTTCTTTAACAAAGAGACCAGCGCGTACAATTCCCAAATATCAACAACATCAGACGTGTCTTCATCAGTGAATACACGACGTCAACAACAATTGGCCAACGACGTGAACAACGGCTCTAAACGACACTTTTTTTTATCAAAATACACGGCCAAGCAGACGCGTTTCTCTTTTCCGTGTCATCTTCCTCCTCGGCCAGAACAATGGTACGATAGTACTATTCCAGCAGGGAAAAACACCTGCACTTTTGTCCTGGCAGCCGCGTTTGTTGCCCTTTGCTCGCGTGGATGGGTGCCACGTCGAGCACAAGGACGATTAGATAAATCCAAGACATCCACGCCACCCCTGTCATCCGGATTTAGTGGGATTTGGGTTGAATTCTCGTACAAACGAACAACTTCTTGGTCCTTGGGAAATTTTGAATTGAGGATTAAGTTTGAGAATTTCGATTCTACACTCGTTCTCACTTGAATTTTCATCCCTTTCCCCCCTAAGAACAAACCCTAAATCTCCTCTTATATAAACCCTTCTCTTTCTCCATTGTAAGGGTTGGGAATTTTTTAATTAAGAAAAAATAATAGCACAGTAAAATAGCTACGACAAATACATACGAAATACATTCTTGAAAGGGAAGAGGTACTTGGTTCCAATCTGAGTGTCATTATTTCATCTCGTTTACCATCGTTTCCCCCAAGTTCCTTTGGATTCGAGATTTTGCCTAGGTTTTTGGTCGGTCATTCGGTTTTGAGTTTTATAGTGGAGAAATCGCGGTCATCAGCTCGTCCCGTCCTTGTTCGTTGCTCATAACGAGGTAAACCATTTTTAACCCTTTCATTCATTTTGCTTTCAGTAGAGTTTGAGAATGATGTGAACTTTGATCGATTTTTTTTTGAAAATGCTCTTTTGTGATGTGTTCAGTGTGAGTTATCCCTTTCATCTTATTTTTCTGAAATGATTGTGAAGGTTTCGTTTTCAAATGATTTAGTGTTTATTATTATAATCATCTCTCTGTTTGCACTCTTCCGAATTCGTGATCATTGCGCTCGCCTCAAATCTTAGCTTGTTTTCACTGGATAGTTATGATACTGTTCTATTTTTATTTTTGATGAAAAAGTGTTCATGTCTTTCGTTATGTGCTTAGAAAGCGTCAAAATGCATTAGGCTATTGTACATTTGGTTGCTTATGAATATAAGTCGATCTTTGGAGTTTTTGTTGTTTTAAAAACGTGTTTATGAATCTGTCCATATCTAGCTTTTGAAGGGATTTTTATTTTGCTCGTCCTCTGATTCATTTGTTGTTCGATGTTTTGGTTTAGAATGCAGCTGGGAACATATCAGTCTTCTTTTATTTCTAGATATAGGCTGGTTTATTTTGATATTGTTTAATGGGCAAAAATCTGGAAATTTCGGTCATTATCCTAGTCATCTTCCACCTTCGTATCCCTTTTGTAGTAGAATGTGTTCTTTACAATCTGTGACTCTCTATAGCTCCATGTGAATGTGACTTTCATTTTGGCTTAAGTTAACAATATGCTCTTTGTATCTCTCTCTATGTGTTCAGTAAGTTGATCATTATTTATTTTTGTATATTGTTCTTGATTGATTACTTGGAACCTTACTGTAAAGAGTTTAATTGACCAAATCACTATTTTACTTGTTGGTTAGTATAGGTTCCAAGTAGTGACTGCTGTCCATTAGCTTGTCTTGCGAAATACTCTTAAATTTGTTTGATTTGGTTGTCAATAGTATGTTGAGTTGTTAATTGAAATCCCGGTTCCATCATTAAAATATGTATGGGTGTTGTTCTCTATATAACACCGCTCATTTCTGCTTCAAATTTATTACATGTACTGCTTGCATTATGTGTCTGATAAATTATTTAAATGTTGAATATATTTTTCTATCATGATATATCCGTCCTAGTTCATGTTTTGTTATTATCATCATGCTAGTGTGTAATGTCGGGGTTCTAAAATTGGTTAGAATGGTCTGATTTATTTTCGTTTGGGACATTGACTCACTTTTTTTTTTTTTGCATTCTAGAGATGAAAAGTGATCTAAATCCATTAGTTTAATGCTACAGTTGTGTGTGAGTACCATGCATGCTTCTGTTAGAGAAATTCTTTGGATATTCTAATAGATTTGTCCACATTCAACTTGCCTGATTTGTGATTTTTATCCATTTCATTTTTTCTGTTTATTTTGGTTCACTTTCATTGGAGATAATTTGAGATTTACGGCTATTGCAAAAATAGATGCTGATGTGTTTCTCTTTTATCTTCTTTGCATGAAATCTGTCTGAGTCCTTGCGGACTCAACCTTTGCATTGCAAAGAGGGCCACGAAGGCCCCCAAAAAATCCTTTATCAAGTTAGCCAACCATAGAAATTGAAGAACAGGTCCCTCAAAAGTTGACGAACAGGAATTGGAGCTGATTCGGGATTGTATACACCTAGTGTATACGAAAATCAAGAAGTGAGCCCAAAGGCCCCCAAAATTCCAGAAGTTGTATTTTGTTACCTTTGGTCCTAAGCCCACTTATCTAGTATTATCTTGTTAGAATTTAGGATAGGTGAAAGAATTGGGCCTAAGGCCCAAAGAAGAAACATTACTTTATGTTAGAATAAGACAGGTACAAATGATTTGAATGGGCCTTTGGCCCAAAACTAAAATAGGCCCAAGTGTTGGCCCAGGCGGACATATCCAGACTTGGGCCCAAATCTTCTTTCCCTATCTACTTAATTGTCATTATGTGTTTATTTGTTAAAATTAATTTTAAGGTTTCAAAAATTCAATTCCCCAAAAGAAACCATTTTGAGTTTAACACTTTTCCTAATATTAAATAAGATTATATATTTTCTACTTCACCATTTTTTTTATAGTATTTGCAAGTTCACTTAAGTAATATTCCCCAATATTTCCCCTCTCCTTAAAAAATAAAAATAAATAATTTTAAGTTAGAAACTATTTTTTTTCCACAGCTAAGTCAATTAAGCATGTTCAAATTTTAGCCAAATAGTTAATTATCGGATAACCGCGTGTTAGTGGGCATTTCAGGTGCTTTAAAATCCTTCCCGAAATGCTAATATGAACCCCAACCCCTTAAATCATTTTCAATTGATTTATGTTTTAATCTTTTGAAAAAATCACTTTTCTTAATTTTCCTTTAAAATTTAAGTGGCGACTCTTAAAATCAGTCTAATTATTTTTTAAATACAACAGAATGGTGAATCTGTTGGGGATTTGAATGGTTCTAACCTTAAAATTAATTTATTTGGCTATGTGTTTTAATTGCTTACTTGTTTCATTTATCATATATATAAAATTGTGACATTCATGGCATTCGATTCCGCCAAATGACAAATAGATTGCATTAGGAAAACAGGCGATAACGTGTCTTACCACGACTGTCATTCAAAAAAAACACAAGTTGAATTCTTTGGAAGTGATAAACGAATAGTTGGCTTGTGGTCATCCAACGTCGTTTATTAGGCTTCACCCCGTTGTTTGTCCGACTCGGGTAAACGTAATTTCTAACCAATTCTAGTCAACCTAGAGTAGAGCAAAACCAAATCCAAATCTAAGCATTAACGTAAGACGACTTAATACCCAAGGCGTATTAAGTCCATTAGTAAAACCGCCAAAAATCATGTCCAAGGTCCACGACCTAATGAAATATCATATTATTTGACATTTGAAAGATATATGTGTAGAAACGTGATTGTTACCTATTTGGGGGGGGGATCTTAACCGGTTTTATTTTGTAGGTATGGCTCAGTTTCCCAAGTTCGACATGGTTGTAAGGGCCCCAGATTTGCTCAAGTTATGGTATAACGACTTCAACGCACTTCACAGAAGGGATCTCGACAAATATGTAGGGGCCTTAACAGAGCTCATCAACATGGTTGGGTGGCCCAAACTGATTGAAATCCTCACTGGCTACTGGGACAATGAAAAATGGTGTTCCAATTTGGAACCATGGAAATCACCCCGACAATTGAGGAAATTAGGGATGGCATAGATACAGTAGGTACAGGGCTTGAAAGAAGAGTAAGAAAACATGAGGACATCCTAATACCTAACAAGCCTACTATCGAAGAAATTACAAAATGGCTCGGATTAAGAAAGGATTGCGCACACTGGTCCCTTGGGTCAAGCATCGCTTTCAGGGATCTCTATATCAAATTTGGGCATACAAGCTTCTATGCAAATCATAACCAAGAGTTCAGGATTACTTTCAGAGAATGGGATATGATCAGACCCCTAGCGTTCACTATTGCACTGTTAGGTACTATGGTTTTTCCCCAAGGCCTGAACCTCAGCATCAACACCCGGATAATTATGCTTGCAAACACCCTGTTCCATGGGTATGAGAACCAAGGGCAAGTGAAATATTACCCCATCGCGCTTGTCATCCTATTCGACATGTACCGCGCTTTGGGAAATTGTAAGGAAGGGCATCGTTACTTTCAAGGCTGTAACCTCCCCCTCCAATGGTGGATAATGAGCCACTTGGTGAAGACACACAGGAATCAAAAGCTCCATACCCTCATTGAGCATAATGCTCTTAAGAGTTTGAATGATATGTTGTTCTGGGCAGATTTAGAAAAAAGGAGAACCAGAGAAAGATGGGCTCATATTTTCTCCGAGTTAAGAAAAAAAGATATTCAGTGGATGTTCGACCGTTTCATCTCGAAAGATGCCATAGTACGGAGAGACAAACAACTTGTGCTTCCTCTACCAGGTATTTGGGGTATCCGCCCGTATGCACCCATCCGAGTCTTGAGGCAGTTCGGAAGAAAACAAACTACACCCCTAAATGCATACTACCATATCTATGTGTGCGACATCGGGGATGATAGAGTGCCTGAGGCTTCAGAGATGCTGAGAGAATGGAAAAAAGCAGTACGAATGGATAAAGACACCATTGCTGCGGACCGATTTAATGCTGGGTATGATGAAACTTACAAAGGTTGGTTGAAAGACAATTTGCAAGGCATATCTTTCCCAGTTCCAAACATCTACCGCAGTTTGGAGGACAAAGAGTCCAAGGCTTTGATAAAACTGAGAGAAGTCAAAAAGGAATCTTGGGAAATGCATAATGAGTTCCTCCGAAAGCAAGAGGAGGATAAATACACCTTCGAAGGTGTAACCCAAGAATTAGAGAGCTTGAAGCGCGATTTTGGGGAGCTCAACGCATGGATGGAAAGTAAGAAGGGAGAGATGCGGTTTGAAGATTGGGAAGAAAAAGGGCACCGGTACGACGGATACTGGCTAATGATTCAGTACAGGCTTCAGCACTATATGGGACAAAATAAGTGAAGCAGAATAGAAGCGGGGCCGTCAGGAACCTCTTAGTGGACT
Source organism: Solanum tuberosum (assembly GCF_000226075.1). Taxonomy (NCBI): domain Eukaryota; kingdom Viridiplantae; phylum Streptophyta; class Magnoliopsida; order Solanales; family Solanaceae; genus Solanum; species Solanum tuberosum. The sequence continues at coordinate 3,343,140 of NW_006238931.1, read as the reverse complement.
TTGCCCTTGCGTGGTTTTTTTTATGTGTACTTGTTGTTATTTTCCCCTGCGTGGGCTTGCCTTTCTTGTATTTTGGTACTCTTTTCAAATGACCCCTGCGTGGGCCTTTCCTTTTGTGTTTCCCATTTATTCCTTATTTCCCCTTCTTATTTTCACTTTCTGAACATTATTTTATATGTGAAATTTGCTTTGGGGTAACAAAATGGTTCAATTCTACACATACATCTTTCAAAAAACGCTAGGCCTACCTTTGGCACAAAAGGGCCCTTACTTGTTTAGGACGCACGTTAGCCGCTTGTGTGCTTTAATTGTTTATGTGTTATTGCTGCTTTGAACGAGGATATTTTAGCCCACTCCTTTTCAAAAAAAATTCTGAAAAATCTCTACAATACCAAATACAAGTCACTACCCAAAATGTCCATCAAAAATTTCCTGAGTCTTGAGTTTCTCAGCCAAAAAATAAATCCTACTAGCAAATCCCAAGATATTACTCTATCATCTCAGGAAAGGTATACTTGCTGCTAAGATGGAAAAAGGCAAGAATGTTGAGATGGAGCCGACTGTGGAGGATTTAAGGATGAAACTGCGTCAATTCAAACAAGAGATCCACGAAACCAAAGAAAGGAGAATAGAAGTGGAACTCGCCACCGCGGTCGTACAAGCCAAAAGTGCAGCATTAGACGCGGAGTTGGCGACTAAGACGGTAAGATATGCTATTATGAATGAAGAGCAATCGCTATGCGGAAGAAAGACAATGTCTTTAGAGATGATTTAGCCCTGAGGCTTCAAAAGCTGCGCGAAACATACTTTTCTTCCATGAGAAAGCCGACGTCACCGGTCCCGAAGACACTGAACTTGAAGCCATTAAAGAAGAACCTGAGGAGGAAATTGTCTATAGGCCTCCTTTCCAAGGACATCATAAAGAAGGGAACAAGAAGACCACTCTCGAAGCACATATACATGAATATAGGGTAGGAGCAAAAGTCATTTTCTGTGCTCTCTTTTATGAGCATCTTCGGTCTAAACGCATCCTGAGACCAATCACGGGAATCACCTCTGAGGTTAAACCGGAGGACATGCATAAGATATGTGTCTACTATCCAGACCGAAATGGGCACACAATAAAACAATGTGTAGAGCTTAAGGCCGCGATCCGCGACCTGATCAACATTGGGAAAATCCCCTATATGTGTGGTGACAACACTCTCCTTACCTGTGACCAACCGGGGCCAGTATACCGGTCACAGAGAATACTGTGTTTTACTGTCACTTCTTTACGCCTTTTAAGAGAACGCTATTGGATATATATTGCCAGTTGGTTCGAAGGGGGGGTCTTGACCCCTATCAAAAGGGATGATGGAACATTTGATCCCGTTGGAATTGAAATCTGGAAACCTTGCCCTTATCACGATGCCATAGATCACAACATTGGAAAGTGCCTCGGGTTTCGCTATGACGTGGAGTCCCTAATCAACAAGGGAAGGATCCAAGTTGAGTTTCCCCCTATGGTTAATGCAATAACTAGAAGGTTTTGACTAAACAAAATAAGAAGCCTTGATAAAGGCACAATCTATATTTTAGGAGTTTTTATCGCATGTTTTTAATTTCCTTGTAATCAAAAGAAAGAATAAATGAAAATCAAATTCCTTTTGTATTCGAACTACGTAGGGCCTGAATTCTCCTTTGGAGATACGTAAGCAACCTTTCAAGGCCCGTCCCCTATCTTTTAAAAAAATTTCTTTTCCCCTTCATTCTACAAGGAAATGTGGAGTTCACATCAACAGATGCCGAGAAATGCAGCAAGAAGACCTTAGCTCAACGCAATTCAACCTTCCTGGGTCACTAGTCTCAAATTAAAATGAGCAAATTCCTGCTTCTTTGAAAAATCAATCCCCGTTACTCGTGGGTGAACATATCCTCAAACGAAGCAACTTTTATTTGTTTACATGCTTTCTATGTGATATTTTGCATTTTTTGTCCTGAACTAAAACTAACAAATTTGTCTTTGAGTTGTTTTTTCCTCTACAGGTAGTTAGAACTGATCTGTGTTGATAAGTTGGCTGAACACCCTTATTTTACAAGATCAAAAGCTCCCAAAGATTCCTTCCCCAGTCAGAATTCTCGAAATGGCAAGTCAACAATGGGCGATAACGTTGAGGATACTGGCTTAACATATGTTGTCATGGCTCATCCCATCATCCCCGATCAGAACGAGTTAATCATGCAGTTGATGCAACAGATCACCGGGAGGAGGGTCGAAATACAGAGAAGGCAAGATTTGCCTAATTCGGGTTTTGCTTTGAATGCTCCAGCATACGAAAGGCCTCCACTTCACTTCCTCCTTCAAACACGGAACATGCTCAAAACCCACCCCCAGTCTTGCTCAGAATCCCTCAATCATCGACCTAACCGCCCAAAATCCCCATTATGCCTCCGCCTCTTACCAGATACCGCCTGCTCCTCGTACCAACTCCCAAGCGCCACTTCCTCCTCCAAATGCCAACCTCCAAGCTAGTTCGCCCCCTCAAAACCAAAACATTAACCACCCACAAACTTCTCTCCACCACCAAAATCAGCATACTAGCCTCCAGACTTTCCCTCAAAACTATCAATCCCCTCAAAATGCGAAGAGTCCCTCCATTGCTCCACCCCTACCTCAAAAAGCCACTTTCCAAATCCCAGTCCCCAATGAGCCTTATGCCAATGGTTCTGAGCTCGACCACTATGAGGAGCGAGAGAGAGAGTGGAGGTCAAAGGAAGAGGTCGCCAAGCTGGATATGAAGGAAGAGATCTGAAAGGCCATGAAAGAGTTGCACTGCATTCCTGAAGTCGCCGGGTTGAGTTATGAAGGCCTATGCATCCATTCGAATCTAGACCTCCTGAAAGGGTTTAAGGTGCCAAAATTCGACGTCTTTGGAGGAACAGGAAACCCCTTAGCACACCTGAGGGGCTACTGTGACCAGCTCATGGGAGTTGGAAGAGATGAAGCTTTATTAATGTGGCTTTTTAGTAGAAGTCTGAGTGGAGAGGCTCTGGAATGGTTTACATCTCATGAAACGAGACAATGGCCTAGCTGGAATGCTCTGGCTAAGGACTTTATCGAACGATTTGCCTACAATGTGGAGATCGTTCCTGATCGTTATTCCTTAGAAAAGACGAAGCAGAAATCGAATGAAAGTTACAGAGAATTTTCATACAGATGGAGAAAGGAGGCAACTAGGGTTCGGCCTCCTATGTCTGAGAAAGAAATTGTTGAAGTATTTGTGCGGGTTCAAGAGCCCGATTATTATGATAGAATCATGTTACTCGTTAGATCAAAGTCTGCCGAGATAGTCAAAGTAGGTGAGACTATTGAAGATAGATTAAGAACCGGGAAGATTACTCGTGTTGCTGCCTTACCCGGATCCTCGAGTTTGTTGAAGAAGAAAAGAGAAGATGTGTCTTCTATCTCTTATGAGGGGAAGAAGACCCCAATGAAATCCTCTTCATACCAAGGTCGTTCTCGACCTTCACAGAGTTCATACTCGGCTTGTTATGCACATACTGATTATCAAATTGCTCCCAGTTACCAAAATACCCCTCCCCCTAGTTACCAAAATACCCCTCCCCACAGTTATCAAAATACTCCCCCTCCTATCTACCAAACTCCCCCTCCAATTCACCAGACTCCATCTCATCACTATCGAAATACCGCCCCCAACTGTGCTAACGTTCATGCAAATTACCAAACCCCCTCCTCCAATGTACCAAGCCCCAGCTCCACTTTACCAAAATACTCCCCCGAATTGCCAAGCTCCATAGCCAAATTACCAAACCAATCCATACCCAAGCTATCAAGCCCCCCATCCAAACATTCCAAATTATCGTCAAATGCCTCCCCCTCAACAAGGCAATTATGATCCCCCCCGTCCTAGGTTTGAGAAGAATCCCGCTAGAATTTTAACTCCGCTAATTGAAAGCCGAACAAAGTTATTCGAGCGATTAACTGCGGTAGGATACATTCATCCAGTAGGGCCCAAGCCGGTTGACACTAGCTCAAGGTTTTACAGACCTGATCAGAGGTGTGCATATCACTCCAATGGTGTTGGACATGATACAGAGGACTGTATCAACCTGAAGCACTTGATCCAAGATCTAATTGACCAGAAAGTGGTCTCTCTCCAGACAGTCGCGTCCAATGTCAATAGTAACCCTTTGCCAAATCATGGAGGCATCACTATCAATATGATAGACACAGATGATGATTGGTGTGTGATAAAAGCAATAATTCCGATCGCTCCTGATGAACTGGAAAGGGCTGTAGCTTCGTTATACATTAGAGAGAAGTAAGAGTTTGTGATTCTGACACCTGAGAAGGCTGTTGCCTTGGTGCCAAGAGAAACTCTCGCCTGACCAAGGATTTTGATTGAAACGGCTGCTACCCAGAGTATGGCTAGATCCGACAGATACTACACACCAGAAGAGTTAGCCCAGGGGGTATAGAAAAAAGATCAGTCTAAAAGGCCGATTAGTAAAGCTAAAGTAGAAGAATTCTGAAGAAAGATGCAACCAAAAGATTACTCGATCCTGAAACATCTAGAGAAAACACCAGCTTAGATTTCTGTATGGGCTTTGCTGATGAGTTCACAACTGCATAGGCAAGCTTTGATGAAGGCTTTGGATGATACTTATGTGCCTGTGGGTACCAACAGTGATAATCTTGCAGCCATGATACACCAAGTCATTCGAGGACACCGCATCAGTTTCTTTGAAGACAAGATGCACAACAAAGCTCTGCACGTCACCATTTTGTGACGAGACAAGGTTATAAATTGAGTCTTGGTCGATGATGGATCCGGTCTAGATATTTGCTCACTTTTGACTTTGAAGCAGCTAAACTTGACTTGGGAAAGGTTCACCAGAACCAAGTCAATGTGAGGGCTTTCTATGGAGTGCAAAGAGACATGTTGGGTGCAGTGAACTTGGATATTCAAATGGGTCCTGCGGAATTTAATGTCAAGTTTCAGGTGTTGAGCATCAATACTAGTTACAATTTGCTTCTGGGAAGACCATTTATCCACATGGCTGGGGTTGTGCCTTCTACCCTTCACCAACTAATGAAATTTGTTTGGAAGGACCAGGAATTGGTCATTCATGGTGAAGGGAGCCATTCCAATAGGTATGCGCCGATCGTCGATGAAGTCTTCTGAGGTTGTAATTTCTACATGGTGGAGTTGGTAAATGCCACCGGAGATGATTTGGCTCCACACTTCCTTATGCCTTTTGTGTATAAGATGATTGCTACTGTTATGCTCCGGAGCGGTTTCGAACCAGGTTTTGGATTGGGGAAGCATTTTCAAGGAATTGTCGAGCCTATCCAAATTCCCGCCAAAGGAGCAAAGTTTGGTTTGGGGTATGTCCCCACAAATGATGAAGCAGAGATGAAGAACAACAGTGTTGATCAAGCATTGGTCAAGCCAATTCCTCAGTTGTACCAATCATTTCCAATACGAGAGTATATCGACGATGGTGATCTCGGGGGAGTAATCTGGGCCTTTTTTAGGAGATTGATGCGGTCATCGAGGAAGAGGCTTGGACATCAGGCATCCATGATGCAGAACCTGAGGAGCAATTGCAAAATTGCACCTCCATACCACTCTTGATTTTCCGCTCATCTGGGCAGAAAGTACATGTGTTTATTTTGTTTTTAAAATCAGTGGTAGTCCGAAAGATGCCCGAGACCCACCCTTTATGCAATTTTTACTTGTTTGAGTTTTTAAATTCCCCCGTGATGTTTAAAAAGGCGAAATGGCCCATGGCCATGGCCGAAATTTGTGCTTGTCTCTCCATTTAAATGAAAAGCATCTTTTATTGAAAATTTGTTTATTTACCCAGCTGATTATGTTTTATTTTTCTAACTTTGTTTGTTTATGATTTTAGTAATAATAATTTAAAACCTGTCATGTCCTGTCATGAACTGAGTGAACAAAATGAGGAAGGTGATGACGAATGCGAGGAATATGAAGAAGAAAATGTGGTACCCGTATATGTTGCTAAAGAGTTTCGACAATTCTAGAATCAACACAAGCCAAATCTGGAAGAAACTGAGACTGTGAATCTCGGAGATGAGGAATGTGTCAAGTAGTCAGAATCAGTGTCCATCTGACCGAAGCTCAAATAAGGGACCTGGTTCGTTTGCTTAGATAATACATTGACGTATTTTCCTAGTCTTACAGGGATATGCCAGGGCTGAGTATGAATATGGTGTCTCATAAATTACCGATCAATCCAGATTTCAGTCCGGTAAAGTAGAAAACTCGGAAGTTCAAGCCGGAATTGATTTTGAAGATCAAAGAGGAGATTACGAAGCAGATTGAGTCTAAAGTGGTGGAAGTGATGCAGTATCTGACATGGTTAGCTAATGTTGTTCTGGTTTCCAAGAAAGATGGAAAGATCAGAATTTGTGTCGACTACAAAGACCTCAACAAAGCAAGCCCAAAAGATAATTTTCCATTGTCAAACATCCACATTCTCATTGATAACTATGCTAAACATGAGATGCAGTCATTTGTAGATTGTTATGCAGGTTATCATCAGATCCTGATGGATGAAGAGGATGCAGAAAATACAACTTTCATTATGCCTTGGGGTGTATATCATTATCGGGTGATGCCTTTTGGTCTCAAGAATGTCGGTGCCACTTATATGAGGGCTATGATGACCATATTTCATGATATGATTCATAAGGAGATCGAGGTGTATGTAGATGACGTTATAATCAAATCCCGCGAGAGTTCGGATAACTTGACTCATTTAAGGAATTTTTTTAATTGTCTGCGTCGATACAATTTGAAGCTAAATCCCGCTAAATGTGCTTTTGGAGTGCCAGCTGGCAAGTTATTGGGATTTATAGTCAGTAGGAGGGGCATAGAGCTTGACCCTTCCAAGATCAAGGCGATTCAAGAATTACCTCCTCCAAAGACCAAGAAAGAGGTGATGAGTTTTCTGGGAAGGTTGAACTACATTAGTCGGTTCATAGCTCAATCCACCGTGGTGTGTGAGCCCATCTTTAAGTTGCTGCAAAAAGACGCCCTGACAAAATGGACCGGAGAATGTCAAATTGTTGTTGATGCCATAAAGAATTATTTGTCCAATCTGCCAATGTTGGTTCCTCCACGATAAGGGATCCCATTGTTGCTATATCTGTCTGTCTCGAATAACGCATTTGAATGCGTGCTTGGTCAACATGATAAAACTTGGAAGAAGGAGCGAGCCATTTATTACTTGAGCATGAAATTCACTCCATATGAGGCTCGTTATACTCTTTTGGAGAAAACATGTTGTGTTTTGACTTGGATCGCTCAGAAGTTGAGACATTATTTGTCTTCTTATACGACATACCTTATTTCCAGGATGGACCCGTTGAAATATATTTTCCAGAAAGCGATGCCGACCAGGAAATTGGCTAAATGGCAAATGCTTTTAAGTGAGTTTGATATTGTGCATGTGACTCAGAAGGTGATAAAAGCGCACGCCTTGGCTGATCATCTTGAGGAGAATCCAGTTGATGAAGAGTATGAACCGCTCAAGACTTATTTTCCCGATGAAGAAGTAGCATTTGTGGGTGAAGATATTTCTGAAGAATACCCTGGTTGGAGAGTATTATTTGATGGGGCAGCAAACCACCAAGGGAAAGGCATCGGAGCGGTCTTAGTAGTAGAATCCGATCAACACTATCCTATGGCAGCTAAACTCCGATTTGATTGCACGAACAATATGGCAGAATACGAAGCTTGTATCCTTGGTTTGAAGATGGCGATCGACATGAATGTTCATGAGCTACTGGTTATTAGAGATTCAGATTTGTTGATTCATCAAGTTCAAGGAGAATGGGCCGTGAAGAACCCAAAGATCACACCGTATGTGCAGTATATACAGAAGTTGTGTAAAAGATTCCACAAGATCGAGTTTAAACACACTCCCAGGACACAAAATGAGTTGGCCTATGCTCTTGCCACCATTACATCAATGATTAAACATCAGGATACAAGTTATATTGATCCAGTCTATTTAGAGGTAAAAGAGCGGCATGTCTATTATTCACTTGTTGAAATTGAACAAGATGGTTTACCTTGGTATTTCGACATAAAGAGGTATTTGGAGACCGGAACTTAGCCCGAGAATGCAACGTTCAACCAGAAGAAATCAATACGCCGTATGGCTAACAATTTCTTTCCAAGTGGGGAAATCCTTTATAGGAGGACTCCAGATCTAGGTCTTCTCAGATGTGTTGATGCTAATGAAGCTGCGAAGCTTCTAGAAAAGATACACGCCGGAGTTTGTGGTACTCACATGAATTGGATCACTTTGGCGAAGAAGATCCTCCGAGCTGGGTATTTTTGGATGGCTATGGATCATGACTATTGCAAGTTTGTGCAAAAATGTCATAAATGTCAAGTGCATGGTGATTGATTCGAGTGCCACCTCACGAACTCAATGCTATGAGTTCACCTTGGCCATTTGTAGCTTGGGGTATGGATGTCATCGGTCCAATAGAGTCAGACACTTTTAATGGACACAGATTCATTTTGGTTGCCATTGACTACTTTACCAAGTGGGTAGAAGCAACTTCGTACAAATCGGTAACTAAGAAAATTGTAGCTAATTTTGTTTGCAATAATTTGATATGTAGGTTTGGAGTACCAGAATCCATCATTGCTGATAATGGAGACAATAGTCATTTGATGAGAGAAATATGTGAACAATTCAGGATTACTCACCGAAACTCAATCGCTTATCGTCCCCAAATGAATGGAGTTGTAGAAGCCGCCAACAAGAACATAAAGAAGATTCTGAGGAAGATGATTGACAATCACAGAGGTTGGCACGAGATGTTGCCATATGCTTTTTTGGGTTACAGAACGACTATCAAAACATCAATTGGAGCTACTCCATACTTGTTAGTATATGGAACAGAAGCAGTTATACCTGCCGAAGTTGAGATACCTTCACTAAGAATCATCCAAGAAGCTGAATTGAGTGATGCTAGTTGGGTTCGCAAGAGAATTGATCAGTTAACATTGATTGATGAGAAGAGAATGATGGTCGTTTGTCATAGTCAGGTTTATCGACAGAGAATGATTCGTGCTTTCCACAAGAAAGTAAGAGCCGTGATATTTGAGATCGGCCAGTTAGTCCTTAAATGCATTTTTCCTCATTAGGATGAGTACAAAGGGAAATTTGCACCAAATTGGCAAGGACTTTACATGGTTCGCAAAGTGTTATCTGGAGGTGCCTTGGTCTTGTCGGAGATGGATGGCACCGAATGGCCGAAACCGGTCAACTCAGATGCTGTCAAGAGATATTATGTGTGAAGTTTTAGTTTGTATTGCTGTCGTTCCCTTGTAATCATTTTATTTGCTTGTAATCGCTTTGTTTAGAATTTTATCCTTCTTGTAATGAACTACGTCTGACCTGAATTCTCAAGAATGAGATACGTAGGCGGCCTATGTCGGCCTCGATCACCCCATTTTATCCTTTTTAATGTTTCCTTGTACTTGAACTACGTTTGACCTGAATTCTCGAGAACAGGATACATAGGCGCCACACCGGTTCGGTCATATCTCCCGCAAGATTTCTATTTTGCTTCATAATAGAGACTGGGGCAGAATTTTTGAGAGGGACAAAAAAATTCTCAAGAAGAAGATATCTCTAACAAAGTAAGGACTGAAGTTATTTTGAGATTTGCAACTGGGACAGAATTTTTGAGAAGATCTCAAAAATCCATAATTTGCGCACCAACAGTTCGAGATACGCCAAGACAGTTAACTGGGACATAAATTTTTTAGGATGACCTCAAAAATTCCGATAGGGTTCATCGATGGTTTGGAACAACTTGGAATACTTCCCAGCAGATAATTGGATGGACTTCGAGGCACCAACTTCAAAGACGTTCACTAAAGCTTGACGTGACATGACTCCTGGCAATATCCTTTTCCAGAAAATTACTTTTTGAAAATCTATTTTCATTAGAACTTTTCTGTCGTGTCTAAATTATTTCGCATAAAATGTTGTCTGATCTATCAAGAAGTGGGATATCAGAAAAATCAACTGGAGATAGTCAAATAAGGAGCAGACAACCAGAGAGATCGACACAAATCAGTTCATTTTTAAACTAACAATTTTTTCTGTGGATGTAGATCTATAAGCTTGCCTCAAGATCATCATATTCCTCCATTCAATGAATATGGAGAAGTCAAAAGGGAGAGGAGCTCCCCAAAATTAACATTTTTTCTGTGGATGCAGGAAATATTTTATGTTTCTTATATCAAAGATTTGGGAATATGATTAACATCATTTCATTCAATTCCCAACAAGGTGAAGTCCATAATGAACATGTAATTATGTTCAGAGATGGAACAAATGAAAACCTTGAAGAGAGAAATATTATTGTTTTCCATCAACTAAAGATACCTAGTGGACTTTTATCTGCATCATATTATCAGACCTGATAATATTACTACATGGAGAGTTATTTATGTCGTATTGTCGAATGAGATGATTCTACTACTCTAAGAGTCATTTTTATTTGTATTGTCGATTGAAACGATACCACCATCCAAAAGATACCCAGAAGATCACATATGTTGCTCGGTAAAGCATTATATTCGTTCGGTATCAGGTAGGCATCATCAAAATATTCATGCATCGCAGGAAGAGATTCATGCATCACAAGAGAAAGGTCATGCATCACAGGAAAAAGGATTCATGCATCGCGGGAAAGAGAGTCATGCATTGCAAAAGAAGACTCATGCATCGCGAAAAGAGGTTCATGCAACGCGAAAAGAAGATTCATTCATTGCAAAAAGAGGTTCATGCATCGCGAAAAGAGATTCATGCATCGCGAGAAAATTCATGCATCGCGAAAAGAAGATTCATGCATCGCGAAAAAAGGTTCATGCATCGCGAAAAGAAGATTCGTGCATCGCGAAAAGAGATTCATGCATCGCGAGAAAATTCATGCATTGCGGGAAGATTCACGTATTGCAAGAGAGATTCATGCATCGCGGAAAAGAAGGTCATGCATCGCGGGAAAGAAAGACATGCATCGCGGGAAGGAAAGTCATTCATCGCGGGAAAATAATTCATGCATCGCGAGAAAAGTCATGTATCGCTGAGAAAAGATCCATGCATCGCGAAGAAAGCTCGTGCATCGGGAGAAAGTTATCATAATTATTTCCATTGCAAGGACAACATCAAAAAAACCATCAACAACGACATCAAGAGAACTATCAACATATTACATTAGCCTATTTTATTACTCCGACATCAAAAGAAGAATACATTGAAGATTATATTACAAATATGAATTAGAAGCTTTATTTGCTTTACGTCAAACTGGAGGAAGCTGACGTCAAATGTTCAAGGAGAGCAATCAAGTGTCAACATAGTAAAAGACACTATCTCCCCATTTGAATTACATTTTATGCTGATGAGTTTTATCTCAGTCTTTGTCGAGAGCATCCAAGAGGATGAATTCTCAAAGCAAACCATAGGTGCGGACGACATAAAAAAGGATGCAGCACAACGTGGAACTTTTTCTTAGCAGCAAACTGGGACATAGTCCAAAGAGGGGTGCCAAACTCTTAGGATGCGAGCTGAGCAATGACTTCCACCACAATCAAACCACAGCCCTATCTGAAAGCATGTGGGTTTTCTTTAAGTTTATCAGTTTCAGTTTTGCATCCGGAAGTTTTGGTTTCCACCTGAGGCATCTTTCCAATCCAAGTGACAATGCACCAAGAGATTCAGAAATTATGTCCATGCAAATTCTTAATTATGGATGTGAAGCATGCCACATTCATGGCTGAGAGGTTGCAAGCCTCTTTTTCATACTCGACTTACTTTGTCGCTTTTCCAGAACCAAAAGGTTATCTTGCATAATAGATTTCCTTTTCAACCGATCGAGTCGAACTACAAGCAGCCTAATTCCTTGAGTTGAGGGACATGTAGGCAAAATCGATGTTGAAACTCGGCTGTATTCCAACATTCGCTCTTAAATCTTATTCTCGAGCATTTTGATCCCTTCATAATTCAGTATCGGAATGGCTTTTGAATTCTTTCAAAATCGTGCATCAAATCAAACGTATCGAACTACAAGTAGTCTGAATTCTCATATTGCCTGAGATATGTAGGAAACCCACTTCCAGGGTTCAACCATAATCCCTAAAGTTCGTACCAAAACCCCTTTTTCAGAAAAGATGAAGATGTGGTCGGTCAAAATTGGATTCGTCAATTTCATTTTCCTCGAATTTCTTACATCAATCCGAGTAAAACGAGGGACAGTTGTTGACACCTAATTTTGACCCTCCTCGATAAGAATTAACTTTCGAGCTTCTTAATTTTCAATTATTTAGAATAATTAGTTTTACAAAAATTCAAAAAAAATATTTAAGTTTTGAAGCAATTTTAGTCATTTTTATAATTTTAAAACAACATATATATTTTATATAATTTTTGTATGTAATTGTTACATTTCTTACGAACATTCAAAAAATCATTTCAAAAAGATTTTACTTTTTTAAGTGTTTCGTTAATTAGCTCACTTAATATTAGTTTCTATTTTTGAATCGATTATTTCACTAGTTAGTTAATTATTTTTATTTCATTAAGATTAAGAAGCTTGTAAATTAATTATATTAGTTCATTCTATTTAATTATTAGACGAACTTGTCCTAATTAACCAAGTTTGGCTATATTTGTAATTTTAAATTGGCTAATTTTGCAACTCATTTGGCCAAGTATTAAATTACAAATCAAATCCCTTCCTTACCAATTATTTCAACCCTTTCAGACCAACTTTGGGCCTTAATTTCAGCAAAATAACCGACCCAACAATACAAGATCAATACTTAATACTAAAAGAACCCAACACGTTATAGCAGCTCATTCCAACTGACCCAGTTGCAATTCCCAGTCCAATTCACATCCAAATAACCATTTTCCAGCCCACAATCTTAATACTCATTAACCCGGCCCAACCCTCTTCTTCAACAAAGAGACCAGCGCGTACAATTCCCAAACATCAACAACATCAGACGTGTCTTCATCAGTGAATTCACGGCGTCAACAACTGCTGGCAAACGACGTGAACAACGGTTCCAAACTATACCTTTTCCATCAAAATACACGGCCAAGCAGACGCATTTTTATTTTTCGTGTCATCTTCCTCGTCGTCCAGAACAATGGTACGATAGTACTGTTCCAGTAGCTTAAAGCACCTGCACTTTTGTCCTGGCAGCCGCGTTTGTTGCCCTTTGCTCGTGTGGATGGGTGCCACGTCGAGCACAAGGACGATTAGATTAATCCAAGCCATCCACGCCGCCCATGTCGTCCGGATTTCATGGGATTTGGGTTGAATTCTCATACAAATGAACAACTCCTTGGTCATTGGGAAATTTTGAATTGAGAATTGAGTTTTAGAATTCTGATTCTACCCTCGTTCTCACTTGAATTTTCGTCCCTTGTCCCCCTAAGAACGAACCCAAAATCTCCTCTTATATAAACCCTTCTCTTTCTCCATTGTAAGGGTTGGGAAATTTTTAATTAAGAAAAAGAATAACACAGTAAAATAGCTACGATAAATACATACGAAATACATTCTTGAAAGGGAAGAGGTACTTGGTTCCAATCCGAGTGTCATTATTTCATCTTGTTTACCATCATTTCCCCCAAGTTTCTTTGGATTCGAGATTTTGCCCAGGTTTCTAGTCGGTCATTCGTGTTCGAGTTTTGTGGTGGAGAAATCGCGGTTATCAGCTCGTCCCGTCCTTGTTCATTGCTCATAATGAGGTAAACCATTCTTAACCCTTTCATTCATTTTGCTTTCAGTAGTGTTTGACAATGATGTGAACTTTGATCGATTTTTAAAAAAATGCTCTTGTGTGATGTGTTCAGTGCGAGTTATCCCTTTCACCTTATTTTTCTGAAATGATAGTGAAGGTTTTGTTTTCAAATGATTTAGTGTTTATTATTAAAATCATCTCTCTGTTTGCACTCTTCTGAATTCATAATCATTGCGCTCGCCTAAAATCTTAGCTTGTTTTCACTAGATAGTTATGATACTGTTCTATTTTTATTTTTGATGAACGAGTGTTCATGTCTTTCGTTATGTGCTTAGAAAGCGTCAAAATGCATTACATTATTGTACATTTGGTTTCTTATGAATATAAGTCTATCTTTGGAGTTTGTGTTGTTTTAAAAACGTGTTTATGAATCTGCCATATCTAGCTTTTGAAGGGATTTTTCTTTTGCTCGTCCTCTGATTCATTTGTTGTTCGATGTTTCAGTTTAGAATGCAGCTGGGAACATATCAGTCTTCTTTTATTTCTAGATATAGTCTGGTTTATTTTGATGTTGTTAAATGGGCGAAAATTTGGAAATTTCGGTCACTATCATAGTCATCTTCCACCTTCGTATCCCTTTTGTGGTAGAATGTTTTCTTTACAATCTGTGACTCTCTGTAGCTCTATGTGAATGTGACTTTCATTTTGGCTTAAGTTAACAGTGTGCTCTTAGTATCTCTCTATGTGTTCAGTAAGTTGATCATTATTTATTTTTGTATATTGTTCTTGATTGATTACTTGGAACCTTACTGTAAAGTGTTTATTTGACCAAATCACTATTTTACTTGTTGGTTAGTATCGGTTCCAAGTAGTGACTACTGTCCACTAGCTTGTCTTGCGAAATACTCTTAAATTTGTTTGATCTTGTTGTCAATAGTATGTTGAGTTGTTAATTGAAATCCCGGTTCCATCATTAAAATATGTATGGGTGTTGTTCTCTATATTACACCACTCATTTCTGCTTCAAATTTATTACATGTACTGCTTGCATTATGTGTCTGATAAATTATTTAAATGTTGATATATTTTTCTATCATGATTTATATGTCCTATTTCATGTTTTGTTATTATCATCATGCTAGTGTGTAATGTCGGGGTTCTAAAATTGGTTAGAATGGTCTGATTTATTCTCGTTTGGGTCATTGACTCGCTTTTATTTTTTTGCATTCTAGAGATGAAGAGTGATCTAAATCCATTAGTTTAATACTACAGTTGTGTGTGAGTACCATGCATGCTTATGTTAGAGAAATTCTTCGGATATTCTAATAGATTTGTCTACATTCAACTTGTCTGATTTGTGATTCTTATCCGTTTCATTTTTTCTGTTTATTTTGGTTTACTTTCATTGGAGATAATTTGAGATTTATAGCTATTGCAAAAATAGATGGTGATGTGTTTCTCTTTTATCTTCTTTGTATGAAATTTGTCCGTGTCTTCGCGAACTCAACCTTTGCATTGCAAAGGGGGCCACGAAGTCCCCAAAAAATCCTTTATCGAGTTAGCCAACCATAGAAATTGAAGAACAGGTCCCTCAAAAATTGACGAACAGGAATTGGAGTTGATTCGGGATTGTATACACCTAGTGTATACGAAAATCAAGAAGTGGGCCCAAAGTCCTCCAAAATTTCAGAAGTTGTATTTTGTTACCTTTGGTCCTAAGCCCACTTATCTATTATTATCTTGTTAGAATTTAGGACTGGTGAAAGAATTGAGCCTAAGGCCCAAAGAAGAAACATTGCTTTATGTTAGAATAAGACAAATACAGATGATTTGAATGGGCCTTTGGCCCAAAACGTAAATAGGCCCAATTGTTGGCCCAGACGGACAGATCTAGGCTTGGGCTCAAATCTTTTTTCCCTATCTACTTAATTGTCATTATGTGTTTATTTGTTAAAATTAATTTTAAGGTTTCAAAAATCCAATTCCCCAAAAAGAAATCATTTTGAGTTTAACACTTTTCCTAATATTAAATAAGATTATATATTTTCTACTTCACCCTTTTTTAGAGTATTTGCAAGTTCACTTAAGTTATATTCCCCAATATATCCCCTCTCCTTAAAAAAGAATAAATAAATAATTTTAAGTTATAATCTATTTTTTTTCTCAACTAAGTCAATTAAGTATGTTCAAATTTTAGCCAAATAGTTAATTATCGGACAACCGCGTGTTAGTGGGCATTTCGGTTGCTTTAAGACCCTTTTCGAAATGCTAATATGAACCCCGACCCCTTTAAATCATTTTCAATTGATTTCTATTTTAATCTTTTGAAAAAATCAGTTTTTCTTAATTTTCCTTTAAAAATTAAGTGGCAACTCTTAAAACCAGTCTAATTGTTTTTAAAATAAAACAATAGTTATACTCACCTTTATAATATGATGTATTACATTTTTAATTATAATAATAATATATTCTTTGAAAGTTTAATTTTATACTTTATAACTTTTTTCTATTTTAAATCTTACATAAAAAAAAGATAGAAAGAGACAGAAGTGGTTAAAGAAAAAGAAAAATAAAAAGTAACATTTTACACCATTTCCTTTTCTTCTTTTTTAAATTATAGTACTTTTAATTTTTTTTTCTTTCCTTTTTCTTGTTTTCCTTCCTTTTATTTTTTACTCAATTTATTACTATCTTCTTTTTTTATCTAGCGATTTGATGCCTTATTTTCTTATTCTTTTCTAATTATCACACTAAATTTATTCTTTCTTATCAAAGAAGAGAATCAAAAATTTATTTTTCTTATAACTAATCATATTATTTCAATACTTTATAGTCCTCATCATTTGTAAATAAAAAGTAATGGAATGAGCGGACTATACTTCATGGTGGGCATCATTTTTACGGTTTACAAATTGAATGTTAGAGGACATTTTGATGTATGTTGCTATTCACTATATTGAATTCTATATAAAATTTCGTTCTCATTTTATTAGATCCGTGTGTTATAATTTTTGTTAATATAAAATGGTCAAATCTACACAAATATATTTTAATAAATTTATTTATACAAATAAATTAAAATTTTGTTTTATCTAAGGTAGTAAAGCTTCTCTTGCTACGAGTTCTCGATTTTATCTCCTGCATAATTTTTATTTACACAAATAAATCAGAAACTTAAATCTACCTAAAGTAGTAAATCTTATGATTCTTCCATTTTGCCAATTTACCTTCAGTTTATGTGCTCTCCTACCTAATTTCGTTTGTACAAAAAAATAAAAAAATTGATTTATCTGAGGTTATAAAGCTTTTTAAAAAATCAATTTACTTGAAGTATTAAATCTTCTCTTGCAATAATTCTTCCATTTTGTCAATTTATCTTCAGTTTATGTGCTCTCCTACCTATTTTCATTTGCACAAGTAAATCGAGAGTTTGATTTATCTGAGGTAGTAAAGCTTTTCAAAAATTTAATTTATTTGAAATATTAAATCTTCTCTTGCAATGATTTTTTTCATTTTGTCAGTCTACCTTCACAATATGTGCTTTCATGTCGAATTTTATTTGTACAAACAAATCAAAAATTTGATTTACCTGAAATAGTAAAGTTTTTCAAAAAAGCAATTACCTAAAATAGCTACATCTTCTGTTGCAATGATTCTTCCATTTTGTCAATTTACCTTTAGATTATATGCTCTCCTGCCTAATTTCATTTGTATACACAAAGTGAAAATTTTATTTACATGAGGTAGTAAAGCTTTTCTTGCAATGATTTTTCAATTTTATTAATTGACCATCAGATTATGTGCTCTCCTACCTATTTTTTATACTTTTTAAATTGATTGATATGCAATAAGTTCGTGAAAATCCTTACAATTGTTCATTCTCTATTGCAACAATAAATATATTCTTTATGTTAACACTTTTCATTATTCTCTTTAATTGTAGGTTAATAGATGCATTATAGGTATTTAGTAGATTATATATATATAATATATACATAAAGTTTTGACTTTATATTGTATATATAGTATTTTGGACACCCTGAAATACGAAAGAAACCCGTAGTGCAATTGGCTAGAGCTGTCACAAACCCACAGGTTACCCCGGTTCGATTCCTTCCATGCGCAACTTTAACATAAATATTCATTAGCTTGGTGGTAAATAGTGTCAAACTTGTGTTGAACGTCTTAAGTTTGAAGCTCACCTTTTTGGCTTTCCTGAATTTAATAAATAAGCAAACATGTAAAGCTTTAACATAAATATTCATTAGCTTTGTGGTAAATAGTGTCAAACTTGTGTTGAACGTTCCAAGTTCGAATCTCGCCTTTCAGTTTTTTGTGATTTTCTTATTTTTACTTTAAATTAAGCTTTAATTTAATTTTTAAAACAATATTAATTAAAAATAGTTTTAAAAGATTCTTTTTTCAATTAAAATTGAATCCTTTCCTTAAGTTTTAATACATTTTCCTTGTGGAATAAGATTTTCATAAATTTTAATACCTTTTTCCCGTGGAATAAGGATTTATTTCTCTATAGTACCTTATGTAGAAAATAAAGTATTTCATACTATTTCTAATGAGTCTTTATTATAAAAATGTTTCAGGATCTGAAACATCGTCGAGTGCAATGTAATAATATATTTAAATTATGCTTTCAATAGTAGTTTATTTTGTCTTTATGTTAGTTTTGAATTATAAACTTGTTAATTCTATTAAAAATATTCTCATATTTAATTAAATATCTCTTAGCTTGATTATTTGGTTTTTTAAATTTAAATCATCATTTTTTACATTTATTATTCAAAGTTTGGATATCCTTCATGAAATTTCTGGCTACGTCACTGGGTGTCACATCACCTTTTTTATATTACAAAGAAGTAGTGATAAGAGTATATAAGAAAGAATTCTTTAATTTTATAAGTCTGCATTATACTTATCAGTCAAGTTTCATCAATTATGGATAATCAAATGTCACGTAATGTACAACCACCAAATAAGCATTTAATCAACAAGAATGAAGGATGTAATGAGATGCAATGCAATACCATGAAATGATACACCTCAAATGTCAAGTACTCTCTCAATCGTATATACACAATACTTCTCATAAATACATCGAGAGTTTGTGGTCCATGGGAACTCACGAGGTCTATGTACCGACATGGATAATCGCCATGGGTCTGTGCGGACGATCTCAATGCACTACCATAAAATCAAACAATTCCCATCATGGACAATCTCCACGTGTCCAACTTATAATCATAACTCGATCTCAACACGGATGATCTCTACGTGTCATGCCTTTACTCATGCTCAATCTCATGTCAATGCATGTGCACAATATATTATCACTAAAAGGGGATGATGATGCATCTCAATATGACATATAATCACTTCAATTAACACAAATACACGGGTTCAATAAATAAACACAACCACACAAAAGAAACCAAGTCAATAATACATCAGCTAATATCAATATGCTTTGGTATTCTCAAATTTCAATAAGTCATTTCATAGTAATAAACTTTCTCTTTTATAACACCGGTACTTGTACCAATGCCCGTCACACCAATGGTATGAGACCTCCTTCTTCCGCCTTTATGTAACGACATGTTCCAGTCGTTATAGAAAAACCAATGGGGAAAGAATTTGGGTCAGAAAAAGTTTTTGTAGTAACTTGGGATTTCCTAGCCTAGTCCAGATTTAGACGAAGTCGGAGTCACGCGAGTATAGGGAAATCTGGTAATGAATGAAATATTTAATAATGAATTGGGTTGCATAAATAGATAGCTAAGACGTTAAGGAACCCGTACGACTTTACAGAATCAAATTCAGGCGAGTAGAACTCCCTAAACTGATCTTACCGTGAGCATGTACTTTTTGAACGTCCTATTTAAGGTGTGTTGTGAAATGGGGGTTTGGAACTCAAATTCTGACTCACTGTCTCCGTGCAAGACTCTGTGGCGGGATTATTCCCGCCAGGGCGGGGACACTATGGCGGGATGGGGTCCGCTGTAGCGGCTCAGTCACAAATTAAGTCGGGGAAAAAATCCCAAAAATGTTATTTTTCTGCAAGTTTTGTTCTTGAGAGTTAAGAGATGACCCCAGGCGACTTCTTGACAGTTTTCCATGACTTTTGGTGCTAAAGGTAAGGATTATACTCCCTTAATTCATTTTTTCATCCGTATATTCTAGATAAAATGTTATTGGGGAAGGGTTTTTGACTGAATTTGATAGTGGGAAAAAGCCCTTGCTACACCTTAGGATCATGGGCTATTGGTTTTGTTATAATCCGAATAATTAGACCTTTGATTGTTGATCCTTGCGTATATTAGTGTTTGTAGACCTAGAACAAGCGGAAAGAATTCGGAAGGGAAGATTCAAGTTCCTTAGGGGATTCAAACTTGTTTTCGAGGTATGTGATGGTTTGATTTCTTGTTTGCATTATATATGTTGGTGATTACTTCATTGTAATGCATGTATGTATATGAATAAAGCATTGTTGATCAAACCTAATGAAATGAGTGAATGTCTGCCATGATTTGACACTTGATTGTATGATTATGAGAATGTACATATGAGTGTGATTGTAATTGTGGTTGTGTTGAATGGACCGGGTGTCACGTTCCGACACACTAACTTAGATCGGATGCCACATTCCGGTGCATATATGGGATCAGGTGTCACGTTCGGCACACTAATTGGGATCGGGTACCACGTTCTGGTACACTAACAATTTGGGTATAGGTTCCATGAGAGGACCATTAAATTGTCATATTTACTTGTTATTGAGAATGTGAATTTGTAAATTGCTCTTGAAATGATAACTGCATTTACATTTTGTGCATGTCATGTTTACCTTGTTGTGATTCTGGTATATGTTGTGCTTACTGGGATAGCCGCGTGATCCTACCAATACATTGTGACTGTGTATTGATATTGCACTTGCTTGTTCTTTGTTGAGTACAGGGCATCTTCTGGTGGCTACTGATAGGCCTCATCTAGGAGAGTAGTGATCTAGATCGGATTCGGATTTCAAGGGTAAGCCAGCTCTTTCAAACCGCCATGAAGTCCTTCATTTTGTTTTGTCCATTTTATTCTGACTTAGACCATTGTTTAGATACTTTTATGTTTGGTTGGGGTTTTACCCTTTTCTTAGACTTGTTGCACTTTAGATGTTTTGGTACATTGACTTTCAGGTTCTAGGGGTGGTTTTCTGCAATGTTTGGTAGTTTTGTTTTTGATAATTTCGGAGTTTATGGGAACTCCAGTTTTCTTAGACATTTAAAATTGTTTCCGTATCTTTTAATGATTATATTTCGTTAAGTTATGTAGTTGGGTTGTAGTTAATGGTTCTCCCACCGGAGGGTTAATGTGGGTGCCGATCACGACGATTTGGGTCGTGAAAATGTAGGTATCAGAGCCCTAGGTTTGTTGATCTCATTGTACCAAGACGAGTCTAGTAGAGTCTTGCGGAACGGTACATAGACATCTATATTTTTCTTCGAGAGGCTATAATACTTTTGGAAAAACTCATTTCTTTCTACTTTGTTCGTGCTATGAATTGAATCCAATTGATATCTAAGTGATATAAATTGGTATCTGAATTCCTTCACTCTATGTCGCATCTGGTTAGTAATTGAGTTGTAAAAGTGGAAACAACAACATCATCAATAGAAAATGTGTCCTTGGAAATAGGTATGTATCCCTGACTCACTGTGGGGATAGAGATAAACATGAGGTTTTTATTAGGTTCCCAAGGTTGAGACCTTCATTCTTCATGGGTACTGAATCTAAAGATTCTTAGGATTTCCTTGTTGACTTTCATGAGTTGCTTCATAAGATGAATATAATGGAGGGGTTTGGGGTTAAGTTTGTGACATACCTGTTCAAGGGAGACACCAAAATGTAGTGGTGGTTTCTTGTTGAGTGTCTTCTAGTAAATTCACTACTCATGACTTGAGAAACATTTGATAGCTATCTGTATGGAGAAGTATATACCCTGAACTTTGAGGGATAAGAGGAGAGATGAGTTCATGAATATAGAGCAACATAATGTATTTGTTGCAGCCTTTAAGGCAAAGGGTTGTGTTTTATCCAAATAAGGTACTCCACTTTGTTTCAGTCTAGAAGAGAAAATTTGTTGTGTTTTGAAGGGATTAAAGTCAGATTTGCAGATTTAAGCTTATAAGTGGTTGCTTAAGCAAAAATCTTTTCAGAAAGTGGTTTATTTTGTGAAGAAGGTAGAAGGAGTTAGATGTGATGGTAGGCTAAGGCTTTGGCTAAGAAAGCCAAAAGCACAGGTAACTTTCAGGGATCTTACTCTAAAGGTTCAAGTAGGCCGACACTTGCTGCCCGGCCAATTCAGTCCGCCATTCCCGCTTCTACGGTTAGTTATTCGGGAGCCCTACATCGGAATTTTATTAAGGATAGCCAGGGAGCCGCGTCTTCGGCTAGCGGCATACCGTATTTTGATCATACTTGTTATAATTGTGGGGAACCTGGTCACATGAGGAGAGATTGTCCCCAACTGTGCATGTTGGAATTCACACAGTACGGACTAGAGCAGTGGTACCCATGGGGAACGGTAATAATGGTAGAGGGCGTCCACAAGGTGGGCGAGGAGGAAATCAGCAAGGTCATGAAGGTCGGGGTAATGGTAATGCAAGCAGGGGAGTAGCACAACCAGGCAAGGAAGTTGTCTGTCAAGATGACATGGCTCAGTTTTATGCCTTTTCGGGCAAGACTGAGGCAGAGACATCTGATGCAGTGATCACAGGTACTATTCTTGTCTGTGACCGGATGGCTAATGTGTTGTTTGATCTGGGTTCTAATTTTTCATACGTGTCAGTTCAGTTTGCCTTGGGATTTGATGCGGTTTGTGATGTACTTAATACCCCCATCCATGTTTATACCGCTTGGAGAGTCTGTCATAGTCACCCATGTTTATCGTTCTTGTTCTGTAATGTTTTTGGGTTTCCAAACTTGGGCTGATTTGGTTATTTTAGATATGATTGACTTTGATATAATCTTAGGAATGACTTGGTTGTCCCCTATTATGTTGTGTTAATTGTCACACTAAGTCTTTGACTCTTAAGATTTCGAATAAGAAAAAGTTAGAGTGGGAAGGGGTATACAAACTTAAGCAAGCTAGGGTCATATCCTTCATTCGGGCTAGGAAACTGGTGGGGTAGGGTTGTTTGGCATATTAGGCTCATATTCAGGATGTTGAGGTTGAGTCTCCCTCTATTGAGTCTATTCCTGTGGTGTCAGAAATTAGAGACGTGTTTCCTACTGATTTGTCTGGTATGCCTCCGGATAGAGATATAGATTTCTGCATTGATTTGGAACCTGGTACCCGCCCCATCTATATTCCTCCTTATCGCATGGCTCCGACAGAGTTAAGAGAGCTTAAGCCTCAAATTCAGGAACTTTTTGAGAAAGGTTTCATCTGTCCTAGTGCTTCCCTGTGGGGTGCTCCTATCTTGTTTGTTAAGAAAAAAAAATGGTAGTATGAGGATGTGCATAGACTACCAGCAGTTGAATGGGGTCACCATTCGAAACAAGTACCCACTGCCTTGAATAGATGATATTTTTGACCAGTTTCAAAGTGCATCAGTTTTCTCTAAGATTGATCTAAGGTCTAGTTACCATCAGTTAAAGATTAGGCCTGAGGATATACGAAAAATGACATTTAGAACCCACTATGGGAACTATGAGTTTCTAGTAATGTCGTTTGGGTTGACAAATGCGCTTGCAACTTTCATGAGCTTGATGAATGGTGTGTTCAAACCATTCCTGGATTCTTTTGTGATTGTCTTTATTGATGACATTTTGGTCTATTCAAAGAGTAAGGAAGAACATGCCAACCATCTTCGTATTGTTCTGGGTGTTCTTAGGAGACAAAAGTTATACACCAAATTTTCCAAGTGTGAGTTTTGGTTGGATTCAGTTGCCTTTTCGGGACATGTAGTTTTAAGGGAAGGGGTAATGGTACAGCCCCAAAAGATTGAAGCGGTTAAGAATTGGGTCCAACCTAGTTCTGTGACAGAAGTTAGGAGTTTTGTGGGGCTCGACAGCTACTATCATCGGTTTATGAAGAAATTTATTTCTATCACCACGCAATTAACAAGGTTGACCAAAAAAGAGGTACCTTTCGAGTGGACTAACAAGTGTGAAGAGAGCTTTCAAAAGCTCAAGACTCTTTTGAACACAACACTTATTTTGGCACTACCGATGTAAGGTAAATATTTTATTGTTTATTGTGACGCTTCACATTCAGGTTTGGGTGTTGTGTTAATGAAGGATAAGAATTTTATAGCTTATGCATCGCGACAGTTGAAGGTGCATGAGAGGAATTACCCTACACATGATTTAAAGTTGGCAGCGATAGTGTTTGCTCTTAAGATCTGGCGGCATTACCTCTATGGTGTCAAGTTTGAGGTGTTTACTGATCATCGTAGTCTAAAACATGTATTCACTCAAAAGGATCTAAATTTGAGACATCGAAGGTGGATTGAATTACTCAAGGATTATGATGTGACCATCCAGTATCATCCAGGTAAGGCTAATGTGGTGGCTGACGCTCTAAGCCGAAAGATGGTAAGTATGGGTAGTCTAGCTTGCTTGAGTGTATCCAAGTGAACTTTGGCTAAGGAAATTCAAACGTTGGAATCTAAGTTCATGCAGTTGGACATCTCAGAGAAATGTGGGGAGTTAGCTAGCATTGAGGTAAGGGCCACGTTCATTGAGGAGATCAAGGCCAAACAGTTTGAGGATGAGAATTTGAATGAGCTAAAAAAGAAGACGGTGTCTGGCAAGGCACAAGATGCAACCTTAGATGCAGGGGGTGTGATCAGATTTAACGGAAGGATCTGTGTTCCTCAAATTGATGACTTGATTAAAAAATTATTGACAAAAGCTCATGGTTCGCGGTATTCCATTCATCTGGGTGTGACCAAGATGTACCAAGACTTAAAGAGACTTTATTAGTGGTCTGGCATGAAGTAAGACATAGCTGAGTTTGTGGCTACGTGCCAAAACTATCAGCAAGTAAAGTATGAATATCAAAGGCCTGCGGGTTTGCTGCAGAGAATGCCAATTCCGGAATGGAAGTGGGAAATGATAGCTATGGATTTTGTGGCTGGTCTCCCCAAGACTTTGGGGAAGTTTGATTCTATTTGGGTAGTGGTTGACAGATTGACTAAGTCAGCCCATTTTATACCAGTCCGAATAGACTATAATGTTCAGCAGTTGGCTAAGGTTTATGTGAAAGAGATAGTGAGGCTGCACGGGGTGCCCCTTTCTATCATCTCAGACCATGGTACACAGTTCACATCCAAGTTTTGGAGGAAATTACATGATGAATTGGGCATACAACTCACTTTTAGTACAACTTTCAATCCACAGACGGACAGGCAGTCAGAGAGGACTATTCAAGTGTTAGAAGACATGTTGAGGGCATGCGTGATTGACTTTGGAGGACATTGGGATAAGTTCCTACCGTTGTGTGAGTTCTCCTATAACATTAGTTACCACTCCAACATTGACATGGCAACGTTCAAGGCACTTTATGGGAAGGGATGTAGATCACCCATATGATGGTTTGAGGCTGGAGATGTGAAACCTTTGGGGTTGACTTGGTGAAGGATTCTTAGGATATGTAAGAAGCATCCAAGCTAAGCTCCTAGCAGCCCAAAGTCGATAGAAAAAGTACGCAGACTATAAGGTAAGAGACATGGCATTTTAGATTGGTGAGAAATTTCTTCTTAAAGTGTCACCCATGAAAAGGGTGATGAGATTTGGCAAGAAGGGCAAGCTTAGTCCGCGATACATTAGCCCAATTGAGATTCTTGACTGTGTAGGGTCATTGGCTTTACCACCTAGCTTATCTAAAATTCATCCAGTGTTTCATGTGTCCATGTTGAAGAAGTGCCATGGGGACGGAGATTACATCATAAAGAGGGACTCAGTATTGTTAGACAAAGATCTTCAGTATGAGGAGGAACCAGTTGAAATTCTTGATCGTGATGTCCGAAAGGTGAGGACAAAAGAGATTAAGTCCGTGAAGGTTCAATGAAAGCATCGTCCATTTGAGGAGGCTACTTGGGAAACCAAGAAGGACATGTGAGACAAGTATCCCCAGTTGTTCTACGATTCAGGTACTACTATACCCTTAATTTAACCCTTTTTTCTAGTTGTCACTCGGGGACGAGTAATGTGTAAATTGGTATCTATTGTAACGACCTTTTCCCGTCGTTATAGAAAAGCCGATGGGGAAAGAATTTGGGTCAGAAAAAGGTTTTGTAGTAACTTGGGATTCTCTAGCCTAGTCCAGATTTGGACAAAGTCGGAGTCACGCAAGTCTAGGGAAATCTGGTAATGAATTAGAGATTCAAAAATGAATTTGGTTGCATGAATAGATAGTTAAGACGTTAAGGAACCCGTACGACTTTACGGAATCAAATTCGGGCGAGTAGAACTCCCGAAACTAATCTTAGTGAGAGCATGTAGTTTTTGAACGTCCTGATTTAAGGTGTGTTGTGAAATGGGGGTTTGGAAATCAAATTTCGACTCACTATCTCTGTGTAAGCCGCTGTGGTGGGATTATTCTCGCCAAGGCGGGGCCGCAGTGGCGGGATGGAGTCCGCCGTAGCAGCTCAGTCGCGAATTAAGTTGGGGACAAACCCCAAAAACATTATTTTTCTGCAAGTTTCATTCTTGAGAGTTAAGAGACGACCCTAGGTGACTTCTTGATAGTTTTCCATGACTTTTGGTGTTAAAGGTAAGGATTTTACTCCCCTAATCCATTTTTTGATCTGTAGATTCTTGATTAAATGTTATTGGGGAAGGGTTTTGGACTGAATTCGATGGTGGGAAAAAGCCCTAGCTGCACCTTAGGATCATGGGTTATTGGTTTTGTTATAATCCGAATAATTAGACCTTTGATTGTTGATCCTTGCGTATACTAGTGTTTTGTAGACCTAGAACAAGCGGAAAGAATTTGGAAAGGGAAGATTCAAGTTCCTTAGGGGATTCAAACTTGTTTTCGAGGTATGTGATGGTTTGATTTCTTGTTTGTGTGATATATGTTGGTGATTAGTTCATTGTAATGCATTTATGTATATGAATGAAGCCTTATTGATCAACCTAATGAAATGAGTGAATGTATGACATGATTTGACACTTCATTGTATGATTATGAGAAAGTACATATGAGTGTGATTGTAATTGAGGTTGTGTTGAATGGACCGGGTGTCACGTTCCGACACACTAACTTGGATCGGGTGCAACGTTCCGGTGCATATATGGGATCGAGTGTCACGTCAAGCACACTAATTGGGATCGGGTACCACGTTCCGGTACACTAACAGTTTGGGTATGGGTTCTATGAGAGGACCATTGAATTGTCATATTTACTTATTATTGAGAATGTGAATTTGTGCATTGCTCTTGAAATGATAACTGTGTATACACTCTGTGCATGTCATGTTTACCTTGTTGTAATTCTAGTATATATTGTGCTTACTGGGATAGCCTCGTGATCCTACCAGTACACTGTGGTTGTGTAGTGATACTGCACTTGCTCGTTCTTTGTTGAGTACAGGGCATCTTCAGGCGGCTACTGATAGACCTCAGCTAGGAGAGTAGTGATCGAGATCGAATTTCAAGGGTGAGCCAGCCCTTTCAGGCCGCCATGAAGTCCTTCATTTTGTTTAGTCTATTTTATTTGGACTTAGAGTACTGTTTACCCTTTTCTTAGACTTGTTGTACTTTAGATGTTTTGGTACATTGACTGTCAGGTTCTAAGGGTGGTTTTCCGCAATGTTTGGTAGTTTTGTTTTTGATAATTTTCGGAGTTTATGGGAACTTCAATTTTCTTAGACATTTAAACCTGCCTCCGTATATTTAAATGCCTATCTTTCGTTAAGTTGTGTAGTTGGGTTGTAGTTAATGGTTCTCCCACCGGAGGGTTAGTGTGGGTGCCGATCACGACGGTCTGGGTCGTGACACCTTACCCATTAGGTATTTCATTTTTAATCTTTAATTAGAAAAATGTTCCTCAACGAAACATACCTCGAATGCAGAACATGTGTCATGAATCCTCAAGATCTTGCTTTTCCCTTTCGCAGAGCTTCAAAACATTCACGATCTGCTTCAAGGAGATGCGAACGTCAAATTTCCGCAATTTTTAGGTGATTACCAATTTCTTTTATTATTTCTCTCAAACTCCTACAAACACCAACACAAGCAACCCCATTTTTCTCAAACGTCACTCATAGTCAGATGCCTCAATCCTCATTAGCACATCTCTTAATAGCTCAGGTGACATATTAGCCCAACAACTTTGCCTCAAAGCATCAAGTGTCACGGTATAATCCTAAACCACACTATGTGACCTACAGTGAAATCCTTTCCGAAAAATGCTCCCAAACTCATACTTCATGTCATGAATCATACTCTTGAAGGACATGTTAACACCTATACCTCAACCGATAACCAACACCCAATTTATGCATCAATAACAAGATCTCTTTCTATACTTATAAACCAAAAATAAGTAACATTCAATGCAACCTACACCTTTTCAAGAATCAATCTTGGATGACAATTTTGTACCCGACCAAAAATTCTCCTGCACCTAGTACTGATGTCCTGTTTCTTTATTAAACCTAAAATAAAGTCATCTCCGTGTTGTACAATCCACCATAAACCTACACCAAAATTTATAATCAACCATTCGTAAAGCTAAAGTTCCAATTTTTTATGATAAAAATCAAATCTTTGATAAAAAAAAAAAATCAATCTTGGATATAATGTTCCTCCAAATGATGAAATTAAACACACCCAAGTTGTAATTCCACATCTACAGATCCACAAGAACAATCTACACCATCAATACAAGATTTAATAGGGAAGTGATCCATCAACCAAGCAGTAACTATATATCCACCAGGCGGCAAGTATATGTGATTGAAATTGAGAGCAATAATTAGGTTACCTGACTTCTGGTTGTCGACGCCAAAGAGGGTTCGTGCAAAGACTAGAAATAAAAAAAATTATATTCATTTAAGCTCTAATTTATTGTTACCCATATACCAAGTCTCAAAGGATATTAAATCAATTATGGAATTGACCCATTAACCACCAATTAAATTAATTATTTAAAAGAATATCCATTGACTAAATAACCTTAGTTACACAAATAGTTCAAAATCCCACTTAATAATTACGGAAAGAGTCTTTTATGATAGACAGAGTTCTAGTGCTCAAAACAACCTAGCGAGTCATTACATCATCTACCACTAAAACTAGCGTTTGTCCTCGAATGGTAAAAGAAATAAAAGCAATTGAACGTTTAAAACAAATGGATATAATTGATTCACAGGTCCGACTCGTACTCCGAAGTAGGCTCCTCAACTGGATGAAGCTTCCATTGAATTCTTACTAATATAATTTCTTTCGACCTCACTTTCAAATTTACCTATCCAATATAATAACTAGTTCCTACTTAAAAGTCATATTTTGATCAAGTAACACTAAATCCAACTGAATCACATGAAAAACATCCTGATGGTACTTCTTCAACATCAAAATATGAAGCACAAGGTGAACACTCAACAAATCAGGTGGCAAAGACAACTCGTAAGCCACCGCGCCAATATGTTAAACAATCTAAACAAAAACCATTATGCCTTGAGCTCAACTTTCTCTTCTTTACAAATATCATCACACCCTTCATAAGTGAAACCTTTAGTGAATCCGCTCTCTAACCATAAACTTTAAATCAGGAACCTCTCTATCTGTAAAACTCGTGTACCTACTATGAGTCCTGAGAAGCTGGTTCTGAATCAATTTGATCTTATCCAAGGACTCTCTCAATAGATTTGTACCCCACGGGGTCTTACCTCAAATACAACAAAGAAACCAATCAATTATCAACATCTTCTACCATGCAAAACCTCAAATGGTGCCATCTGAAGTCTCAAATGATAAATGTCATTGTATGCAAACTCCACTAAAGAAAAAATTTGATACTAAGGATCACCAAAGTCGATCACTCACACCCGCAAGATCTCTTCAAGGACCCGAATAGTCTATTTAAACTAACCATCAATCTGAGGGTGAAAGGTTGTAATAATATCTTTCTGAGTACCCAAATACTTCTACATAGACCTCCAAAAATAAGATGTAAATAGTGTAACTCGATCTGAAATAATAGAATTGGGCACCCATGCATGCAAGCTATCTCCCGAATGTAGATTTTGGCTAACTTTTATAAATTATAAAATACAAAAAGTTAAATACCACCCAAGATTTAGTATCATAAGGACAAGAGCTTCTAAACTATGATGCAAGTCTGGAACTAAATGACAAACCTAGACATAAGAAATATCCTTTCTGAACACTAAAATAAAATAACAACTAAAGACATAGATGGAGGTGTGGGACACGTAATAGACAAACAGCTCACCACAACTCCAAGAAAACTCAAGCTCAACTTTGAAAGCTCCACAAAAAGTGCTTGAATTCGAAATTAATCTGCACCAATAAAGAGTACAACAAGTGTAGTGTGATTATGAAACCATGTGTACCAGTATGTCACATAGACCGATAAAGAAGAAAGAGTGACAACAGTATATAAGAATTCATTCTTTAATTTTTGAAGTCTGTAATATACTTATCAGTCAAGTTTCATCGATTATGGATAATCAAAAGTCATGTAATTTCCAAACATGATATAATTATATAATTAAACAAGAATGTAGGATGTAATGAGATTTAATGTCATACCATGAAATGATATGCCTCAAATGTCAAATACTCTCTCAATTGTATATACACAATACTTTTTGGAAATACATCAAGAGTTCGTGACCCATGGGGGACTTGCGAGGTCCATATACTGACACAGAGTCCCCTATGGGTCACGAACTCTCTATGTATTTTTGAGAAGTATTGTGTATATACGATTGATAGAATATTTGACATTTGAGGCATATCATTTCATGGTCATGCATTGCAACTCATTTCATACTTCATTCTTGTTTTATTATGTGTTTATTTTGTGGTTGGACATTACGTGATATTTAATTATCCCAAATTGATGAAACTTAATTGATAAGTATAAT
This sequence comes from Solanum tuberosum, assembly GCF_000226075.1. Taxonomy (NCBI): domain Eukaryota; kingdom Viridiplantae; phylum Streptophyta; class Magnoliopsida; order Solanales; family Solanaceae; genus Solanum; species Solanum tuberosum. Next base: position 3,312,185 of record NW_006238931.1, on the reverse strand, counting down.
ACATACTTATAAAATTAAAGAATGATTTCTTATATACTGATGCTTATCGTGACCAACGACACTATCCTACGATATGAGTGTCTACGATCGTCGATAATATAGTAACCCAACCGAGGGTTGGGGTCGTGTCCCAAGGGAGCGGTTTTGAGAATTAATAACCAATTAGAATTTCATTCAAGTTAGTCGTAGTTAAAAGACATTTGCGATAAAATACATTGTAAATTAAAGGGGGTGACACCAAAGTGTCAATTATCAAAGGGGGTTTTGTAACAAGTACTAAAACAACAAAATAAACAAGAAAATCAAGTAAGGGGAAACATTCTTGGGATGTGACCGCAATACAAGTTGAGATAAATTGTTGGGTACATGCTTTCGATAAGA
>NW_006238931.1:3303457-3311418 GCF_000226075.1 Solanum tuberosum | reverse complement strand
AACTTGGGGAAGATGAACTCCTTTCTTCAAGTCTTCACAAAACCCTCTCCAAACTTGAGAGAAAAGTATTAGCTAGAATATGTTCTAAAGTGAAAATAATAATAATAATTGTTCCACACTACATCTCTAATTCTAAATAGTATTTATAGTTTTCATAGATTGTGCTGCGGAGAATTTTTTGGCGACATTAGTCGAGATTCCTGATGAACTCGGTGATCCACCTTTTGGTCAGCTCATCGCCTTCAGTGTCTTGCCTTTTGCATCCTCGCATTCTGGATCATTGGGCGGTACAGTATTGCTTCGCGGAACTAATCAGCGACTCGCCGATTGCTCCTTTCCTCGCCTTTTGATCCACTTCCTTCAAGGCTTCGCGTACTGGAATGAATGGCGATTCATGTCGTTTCGGCGACTCACCAAGTTAAACTCGGCGATCCGTAGGACTCCATTTCTTGTTCTTTTCAGTCCTATTTGCTCCATTTTGCGCCTATGTGTCCATGCTTCCACTAAACTTCAAATACCTGAAACTTCAGCGTTTTAATTAGGTATTGAGATAAAACAAGCATTCAAGGACACTATTTTCATTAATATAAAGCCCTAAATTAGTCTAAATTGTGGACTCATCAACACCCACAACTTAAACTTTTGCTTGTCCTTAAGCAAACTCAAGTTCAGTCGTTCAAAAAGGGTGCCTCAAACAGTGCTACACAAGACTAAATCATGAATGCACACAACAAGACTCAATTCACTTATGCAAGGATCAATTGTGTAACTCAAAAGATTCAAATTGTGACACACCATCACCAAAGATTCTCATGCTCGCAATACTAGCTACTTGTGCAAGTTCAAGCTCAACAAAAGTATCTAAATGCCCTCGCACAAAGAATGATTCCATATTCACACACATATATGAGTCAATTTAAGATCAGGAATCAGATACAACTCTCACACTCAAAAAGAGGAACACAATGCATGTTTTCACCATAGGTTTGCCCTTATTTTCCAATTGACTTTCGATTCGGCTTACTCAAGATCAAAAAGGTCTTTCTAAGGCTTGTAATGGGGTTTCGAGCAAAGGTATGGTCATTTAGGCTTAGGACTTTTTCCCCGTGAGATGCGGTATTCTCAAGACATTCCCTTTCTATCCTTTATCAATTCTTTTTCTAGTACTTCTAAGTCACCTTTTTATTCACCTTTAATGAATTGTATTGGAACCCAAATTTCTTTTGTACTTTATTCCACAAATTTCATTTTTTAAGGGTTCCATTGTTCTGCAACACTATGGGTTAAGGAAGACTTCTTATAGCACTTCTTGACTTCTCCTTTTCCTTTTCACCACACCCTCAACTTAAGCTTTTTGTCCTAAGTTGGCTATTCACTAAACCACGAATCAAGAGGATTATAGGTAGTGGATCAAGTAAGGTCTAGGGTTTATCAAGGTAGGTAAAGGTCAAAGGGTGTTCAAGAGAGTTTCACACACTCATAGGTAGGTCACAAAAAGAGGTATATGTCAATTTGGCTCACACTCTTTAAAATTGCCTAAGATCATCTCAAGAGTACACCTTTCTAAATCAATAAGACTAACTGGGCAAATTCTAAGTTTATTCATGCATGGTTCAAAGTAAGCTAATCACACAAGGCATCGATACTTTAGTCAAACAAGACTAGACATTTTGCTAGCGTGCAACGGTCCTTACAAGAAAATCAATTCGATAAATGGCTAGTCACAACGAGATTCAAAGAGTGCACATATTGTCTATGTAACTTCATTTGGCCTCGTCGTAGCCGTGCTTTTATGTTTGCTCAATTGAGAGCACTAGTCAAGTCATCGGTCTTGATCGAAACCGAGACTAAATTTTTTGCAAAAGAACAGCCACTTTCAACACAAGAGGTGGCGAATTTTTTTCGAAAGGATCAAAATTATTTTGCAAGTAAAACGACAGGAGCCATGAGCTCAAACATCCACAGAAAAGTAGTATTTAAAACACAAATTAAAATAGACATCCCAAATATCCAAATAACACACATAGGTGGGCCTCACCCCACCACAAAAAAACGTTTGTCCTTAAATGCATGTAGGAGTATTCAAAAGTTTAGACAAGTAAAGATAGAGAGAGGTAAAGAGGAATCCTGTCTACACGATTACTTCATCTATCGGAGCATTGTTACCTGTTGCATTAGTCTGAAACTCGACAATGGCCCCCAGGTTGTCATTCTGGGTTTCATTGTGTTCCTTTGTTCTAGCTTCTGCAGCGATGTTAGCTTCAACCATTCTATCCACGTCATGGGCCGCCAAGAAGGAATTCGCAGTTGTGTACAATTTGCGCCTCCATGAAGGAATGGCGGGATCAATGGGGATTTTCCTACTGGCACTTGCTTTCTTACTCTCCCTTCTTTCTTTGGCCAGTTCTGCTATCTTTTCATCTTTTTTGAAATCCCTTGCTCTTACTTGTCGGGGTGGCCTATCTCTTCCTGCAACTTTTGGTCTTCCCATTTTTGCAAAGGCTTTAGGACAAGTTAGAAAGTATTTAACAGAGCAGGAGTATGGAGCACATAAAATCACCTTGCCATACTAGTTGGTGATGTGCTCACTCACTTAGGTTAGTTATTGAAATCTGTGCATAAAGGAACTAAGGGTGCAGGCACGAAGGGCGAATTAAAAGGCCTCTCGGTGAGTCACCGAAAATAGTCAGCTATAGCAAGTTTCTCGCCGATTTTAACAGATCAAATAACCCAACTTTGCTTCTAATGAAAGGCGACAAGGGCAGTTCGGCGAATAGCCGAGTGATTTGGCGAGCTAAGCCCGGCTCGCCAACTGACTCAACACGTCTATGTTCTACGCGATTTCCAGGCTCAACCCCCGCAACCCTGATCAAAGAAACTCAAGCCCCTATAGCACAAACTCACAATAAAACCCGTAATAGTATCACACCCCCGCAGTCAATTAATTTAAATTAGAGCACAGTTGATTTGGATTCCACCAATTATGCAGAGATGTTAATCAATTATGTATGAAATGCCATCAATGCGGAGAGTCAGCCAGGACTTGACAATATCAACACTATGCAAATGAGTACGATTTTACTAAATTAAAAACGGGGTTTGAATCACCAGCCTTTAGTGCCGAATCAGATGCTAATGAAGTGCTAGGTAGCAATGAGATCCAAATCCACGCACTATTTGACACTTACAATAATTTAAACTTGCAAGAAATATAAAACTAAAGTGCAGGTGTGAGTTTAGCATGATGAAGAAATGAGAGAGAATGAGTGAACCAGAATATTAAAACCTATGGCTTGCAGGAACAGTCCAGTTTCTGCCCATTCGGTGATGTACATTGGGTACGCTCATTCACTTGGTGAAACGCCAAGTGTCTAGTCTTTTCGCCAAATGTAACGGGACTCGCAGCTCATATGAGGATCTCAACGGCGGTCTATGTTGCAATCATCGACCTGGTTGGCGATTCGCCATTAATTTTCTACTGAACGCCAAGTTTTACAGAACCCCAACTGACATTGCCTTGAGTCACCCGACGGAAAGAGTCATACTCGCCGATATCATCGGCGATCCGCCAACTAGACTTGTTGTTTGCCTCCATACATTATTTCACTCTCCTCCATTTTTTCAACCTGTACAAACTACACACCATTATTTTCTCAAAGTAAAACAAAGCAATAAAGAGTTTTGGGTTGCCTCCCAAACAACGCCTTACTTAACGTCGTGGCACGACGTTAGTCCACCTTCAAATCTCACCCTTGGAGTTAGCCATAGTGTCACTAGGCAATCCCCATTGCTGTCTTGGATTTAGGTGAGACGAGATGTGACCCATTTGGGTCTCCAACTGCTTGATTGAAACAAAATGGGAGATAACGGTCTGGTTGAGGGTGGAAACATCCTCTTTCATGCCCTTCAGCAATTTGTCTGACCCTTCAAATCTGTTGAGGATGCGCGAAAGCATATCCTCAAACCTACTACCCTCCGAGTCCTTTGGCTTTTGGCGTTCGTAGGGAGGCACATATCTGTCTTTCTCCCAATCTTTCCAATTAGTATTTCGGTCTCTCCATTCTCGATTCTTCCATCCCTCATCTCTAGCCCAACCTTGATTTCCACCCTGCCTTGGGTAATTTGATCGATAACCACCACCTTGATTGGCTAAGAAGTTTACCTTTTCATTATACAAGGCGTCAAAACTTGCCTCCTCAGGACTTGCACACCCAACCCCCACAACATTGATACCACGGGTACCAGCCCCCATGACATTTTTGGATAGAATATCAAGTTGTGTCATGATCTTGGCCATATTTTGTTCTCTCTCATTGTCTTTTTCAACCTGCTCCTTAGATAGCTGAAATGTGACCGGTGAGACTTGATCTTCGCGGGTGTACCATGCCCTATTGATGGTTGTCATACCATCAAGGAGTTGAGCTGCCACTGCGTATGGTTGCTACATTAAGCCTCCGGGTGAGAATTGGTCAGCTACACCCTTGTTTACTGAGTCTAGACTCCGGTAGAAGTATTGAAGGACCACATTGTCAGGAAGACCATGTGTTGGACATTGTTGCACCAGATTTTTAAATCTGAGCCAGGTTTCGTGCAGAGGTTCGCCATTCACACGCTTAAATCTTTGGATGCTATCCCGGATAGTCATCATCTTCGTAGGAGGGAAAAATTGCACATTTAATGCTTTCACCAACTCCTCCCACGAAGTGATTGAGTTATGTGGCAACTCGGCTAACCACTTGCACGCCTCACCCATTAACGAGAAAGGAAATAACCTCAATTGTACTGATTCCTGAGAGATGTTTTTGAATGAGAATGGTCCACACACGTCAACGAAGTTTCGAAGATGCTCGTGTGGGTCCTCATGAGCTAGTCCGCTGAAAAGCCCATTTAGTTGTAGAAGTTGCAACATTGTGCTTGTAATGTGGAATACTACGTTTCCCTCTGCTGGGGGCAGACGAATAGCTCCAACACCTCCCATGAGATGTGGATCGTTGAGATTAGGTTCTTGGACATCATGGTGATTTTCGATGTCATCCTGATGGCCCACCTGGCTCCCGTTACTACCGATGACACTCATGCTTTCTGAAATGTTTTCACAATAACTAAAACACAACTAAAAGTTAAGTTAGTAAACTACGAATAAGAATAACAAAATTTTTGATTAACTACGAACTCTCAAATAACACCACTCCCCGGTAGCGACGCCATTTTTATGCTTATCGTGACCAACGACACTATCCTACGATATTAGTGTCTACGATCGTCGATAATATAATAACCTAATCGAGGGTTGGGATCGTGTCCCAAGGGTACGGTTTTGAGAATTAATAACCAATTAGAATTTCATTAAAGTTAGTCGTAATTAAAGACATTTGCGATAAAAGACATTGTAAATTAAAGGGGGTGACACCAAAGTGTCAAATATCAAAGGGGGTTTTGTAACAAGTACTAAAACAACAAAATAAACAAGAAAATCAAGTATGGGGAAAGGTTCTTCGGATGTGACCGCACTACAAGTTGAGATAAATTGTTGGGTACATTCTTTCGATCGGAGATTTGCAAAATAATAGTGACTAGGCTAAGCTTTAAATGGAAATAAGTTCCCTCTCGGGCAACTTACCCCATTTCAAATGCGTTCCTCTCAGACACACATTTGCCTCATGAAGACCAGCCTACGCCTTACCCCACTCAATCTCTTGAGCTGAGTGTTAGGTATGGTTTTGCGACCTCCCTCTCGGGCAAGCCGAAAACACATGGGTGGCATTGTATTAGCAACTACAAACCTTTCAGATTAAACCACAACCACTAGGTGAAATAACTATTAAAATACATCTAACCTATCTGCAAGCAAGACCCAATAAGAATATCAACCCATATTTGCTAAATCACACCCTAAGAATGGGGGGTTTTAGCCACACATCAAAAAATAAGAAATTATACCTAACATGATAATGAAATCAACTAGGTATAAGAACTTAAACCTTAAATTAAGCAACGGAAAATGAATAGAGAAGACCCGCTTCCAAACTTGGGGAAGAAGAACTCATTTCTTCAAGTCTCCACAAAAACCCTCTCCAAAACTTGGAGAGAAAAAGTATTAGCTAGAATATGTTCTAAAGTGAAAAATAAATAATAATAATAATAATAATAATTGGTCCACTCCAAAATCTATTAAGACTACAATTCTAACTAGTATTTATACTTTTCACAAATTATGTTGCGGAGGATTGTTCGGCGACATTAGTCGAGATCGCCGAAGAACTCGGCGATCCGCCTTTAGGTCAGCTCATTTCCTTCAGTGTCTTTCCTTTAGCAACCTCGCATTCTGGATCATTGGGCGGTACAGTACTGTTTTGCGGAACTGATCGGCGACTCACCGACTGCTCCTTTCCTCGCCTTTTGATCCACTTCCTTCAAGGCTTCGCATACTGCGATTCATGTCGTTTCGACGACTCGCCAAGTTACAGTCGGCGATCTGCAATATTCCATTTCTTGTTCTTTTCAGTCCTATTTACTCTGTTTTGCGCCTAAGTGTCCGTGCTTCCACTAAAACTTCAAATACCTGAAACTTCAGCATTTGAATCAGGTATTGAGATATTGAGATAAAACAAGCATTCACGGATACTATTTCCATTAAAATAAAGCCTTAAATGAGTCTAAATTGTGGACTCATCATATACTCATGTCACTACTTCCTTATTGTCGGTATATGTGACATACTGGGTACACGTGGTTTCATACTCATACTACACTTGTTGTGCATGAGATTACTAAGATAATTAGCAGGTGCTTGTGTAAATCCTTGATGTCCACCCCTTTCTAGTTAGGGGTGTGACACTAGTGTTCCATCTTCCAGGTTCCGACAAGATCAGAAGGGTGGGGCATCAGGCCCTAAGTCTCAAGAGAGTATTTCATGCACAAGAACCTACCCAATTTGACCAAAGTGTGGTAAGAACCATCCGGGAGAGTGTCTTGCAAGAAAGGAAGGATGTTTTAGGTGTGGTCAGTCTGGTCACAGGTTAAGAGATTGTTCTTTTGCTAAACAGGGTCAGGGATGCAATAATGGTAGGGCTCAGTCTACAACTTTAGCAGCACCAGCAGGTCGCCCGACTCAGTAGGGTAACTCATCTGGTATAGGTGGTGGACAACGCCAAAACAGGTTGTATGCTCTTCAGGCTTTCCATGATCAGAAAGATTCTCCTAATATAGTCACTGGTATGTTACGAGTTTATAACTTAGATGTTTATGCTTTGTTAGATCCAGGGGATATACTTTCCTTTGTAACTCCTTATATAGTAGTCAACTTCGATGTTAGTCCAGAAATCCTCTCAGAACCCTTCTCAGTCTCTACTCCAATCAGTGACCATTTATAGTTAGACGGGTATACGAAAATTGCCCTGTCACAGTTTCTCAGAAATTCACCTTAGCAGATCTTGTAGAGTTAGAAATGGTAGATTTCGATATAATTCTAGGCATGGATTGGTTACATTCCTGTTATACCTCAGTCGATTGTAGAACCTCCTTTTCAGTTTCCAGACGGACAAATCTTAGAATAGAAGGGTAGTAGCTTAGCGCCTATGGGTCGATTCATTTCTTACCTTAAGGCCAAAAAATGATCTCTAAGGGTTATCTCTATCATCTAGTTCAGGTAAAGGATTCAATCTCCGAAACCCCAATTCTTGAGTCAGTTCCAGTAGTTAATCAGTTTCGAGAAGATCTTCCCGGAGTTTCTCCCAAAAGGGAAATCAACTTTAGAATTGATCTCCTTCAAGATACCCAGCAAATTTCTATTCCTCCTTACAGAATGGCTCCAGCTGAGCTTAAGGAATTGAAAGAGCAGTTGAAAGACCTTCTAAATAAGGGTTTCATCAAACCTAGTATTTCTCCATTGGGTGCACCAGTGTTGCTCGTGAAGAAGAAAGATGGTTCTCTCAGAATGTGCATTGACTATAGGCAGTTGA
>NW_006238931.1:3284832-3303138 GCF_000226075.1 Solanum tuberosum | reverse complement strand
TTTGTTATCGTCTTTGATGATTTTATCCTCATTTACTCTAGGAATGAGGAAGAACATGAAACTCATTTGAGGGTTGTCCTGCAAACTCTCAAAGATCGCCAGTTATTCGCTAAGTTTAGCAAATGTGAGTTTTGGTTGCAATCTGTTTCTTTCCTTGGGCATATTGTGTCTAGTGAAGGGATCCGAGTGGATTCTCAAAAAATATAAGTAGTGAAATAATGGCCCAAATCTACCTCTCCTATAGATATCAGAAGCCTCTTGGGTCTAGCGGATTATTACAGAAGGTTCGTGGAAGGATTTTCATCCATAGCCTCCCCATTGACTAAGTTGACTCAGAAAAAGGTTAAGTTTTAGTGGTCAGATGATTGTAGAAAAGCTTCGCAGAACTAAAAGCTAGGTTGAGTACAACTCCTGTTTTGACTCTACTAGAGGGTTCAAACGGTTATGTTATCTATTGTGATGCATCCAGAGTCGGCCTAGGTTGTGTGTTGATGCAACGAGGTAAGGTTATAGCTTATGCTTCTAGACAGCTTAAGGTGCATGAGAAGAATTATATGACTCATGATCTCGAGCTTGCAGCAATGGTGTTTGCATTTAAGATTTGGAGACATTACTTGTATGGTGTTCACATAGATGTGTTCACAGACCATAAGAGCCTTCAGTATGTGTTCACCCAGAAAGAGTTGAATCTTCGCCAGAGGAGATGGCTTGAGTTCCTCAAAGATTATGATATGAGTGTGCATTACCTTCCTGTTAAGGCCAATGTAGTAGAAGATGCTCTTAGCAGACTATCTATGGGTAGTGTAGCACATGTTGAGGAAGAAAGAAAAGAGCTAACAAAGGATGTTCATAGGCTTGCTCGCTTGGGAGTTCGCCTTATGAGCATATCATATGGTGGTGTAACCGTTCAGAATAGGTCAGAATCTTCATTGGTAGCGGAGGTTAAGGAAAAGCAAGATAGTGATCCTATATTGCTTCAACTAAAGGTTGCAATCCATCAACAAAGAGTTGAGGTTTTCTCCCAAGGGGAGATGGTGTGCTTCGCTATCAGGGTAGATTATGTGTTCCTAATGTGGGTGAGATGATACAACAGATTCTTGAAGAAATCCATAACTCCATGTATTCTATTCATCCAGGTTCCACTAAGATGTACCGTGATCTGGGGGAAGTCTTTTGGTGGAATGGTATGAAAAGGGATATAGCGGATTTTGTGGCTAAGTGCCCTAATTGTCAGCAAGTCAAGGTAGAACATCAAAAACCAGGAGGTATGACTCAAAAGATCAACATTCCTACTTGGAAGTGGGAAGTGATCAACATGGACTTCATTACAGGTTTACCTCATACTCGCAGACATCATGACTCCATTTGGGTGATAGTTGATAGGGTTACTAAGTCTACGCGCTTTTTGGCTGTTAAGACTACAGAATCGGCAGAGGACTACGCCAAGCTTTACATTTATGAGATAGTTAGGTTGCATGGGGTTCCTTTGTCTATCATCTCAGATAGAGGTCCCAATTTACCTCTCATTTCTGGAAGTCATTTTAGAAAGGTCTTGGTACCCAGGTTAATCTTAGCACAACATTTCATCCACAAATGGATGGTCAGGCAGAGCGTACCATTCATACATTAGAGGACATGTTGAGAGCTTGTGTGATCGACTTCAAGGGTAGTTGGGATGATCACTTTCCTCTTATAAAATTCACCTACAATAATAGTTACCATTCTAGCATTCAAATGGCCCCTTATGAGGCATTTTATGGGTGTAGATGTAGATCCCCAGTTGGTTGGTTTGAAGTAGGTGAAGCAGCATTGATAGGACCAGATTCAGTTCATGATGCCATGGAAAAAGTTTAGCTCATTAGAGATAGACTTAAGACAGCCCAGAGTCACCAGAAATCCTATGTAGATGTAAGGAAAAGGGACTTAGAGTTCCAAGTTGATGATTGGGTTTTTATGAAAGTGTCACATATGAAGGGGGTGATGAGATTTGGCAAGAAAGGGAAGCTTAGTCCTAGATATGTAGGCCCTTACAAGATCTTGAAAAGAGTTGGAAAGGTGGCTTATGCGTTAGAGTTACCAGCAGAACTAGCAACAGTGCATCCGGTCTTTCACATTTCGTTGTTGAAGGTGTGGGTGATCCAGCATCTATAGTGCCTTTAGAAAGTGTGGTTGTGAAGGATAGTCTCACTTATGAGGATGTGCCAGTTGAGATTTTTGATCGTCAGGTTCGAAGGTTGAGAAACAAAGAAGTCGCTTCAATTAAGGTTTTGTGGAGGAGTCAGTCTGTAGAAGGAGCTACTTGGGAAGCAGAAGCAGCCATGTAGACCAAGTATCCTCATCTCTTTCCTTCCGATTCCATTCCAACTTGAGGTAATAGTTCCTCTCTAGTTTTTCAGTCATTCATGCGTAGCTTCAGTCTTAGTATCATGCTCCTCCAGTTTGTACTTGCATTTTTAGCGTATTTGCATCTTCTTAGAACTTAGTTCAGTCAAAAATTAGTTTCTTCTTATTAGTGGCATGGTTTGCAGCTCTTTCCCTCCCTGTCCAGCTAGTTAGACTTCATTCGAGGATGAATGTTTCCAAGGGGAAGATAATGTAACACCCCGTATCCGAAAATAGACCAACCAGTAGATTTCCAGAAGTTGCAGGTGTAACCCACGATTGCCAGCCACAGACCGTAGGGTGACCCACAGTCTGTTCTGGTGGTCTGTGGATAGGCCACCTTCAGACCTCCCCAGAAAAGCCTAGAAAATTATTCTTCTTCCAGAACCACGCCATGACCTACGAACCATAAGTCAGACCACGATCTGTGGTCCAGGGCTGTAGGTCGGACCCCAGATTTCTAGTCCCTGAACCCCATCGATGGTTGACCAAGACAGACCGTCGGTCAGTTCTGTCGATGGCCCCAACAACTTTAAGTCAGGGGTCGTTTGGTCTTTTCCCTATGCGTTGGACCCCTAAACTACGTGGTTTTGGTCAGTTTTACCCTAGAAACTATATTAGAACCTAACCTAATCAATTATTAACCAAAATCAAGCAAAACTTAGAGCAAATCAGAGAGAAAGTCGACCAAGCCCTAGTTCAAGAACGCAACGAGTTTTCATCAGTTCTAACCCCAAAATCAAAAGATTTCTCTGTGGAATTCGTCACCAGGTATGTGGAATTTCACTGGTGGGTTCCTTTCACCCATTAGGTCCCTAGATTTCAGTCAGAATCTTGATTCCTTTAATATTATCTAGACCTAGGGTTTCTTGAATGTTAGAAATTTGTTGGGTTTTAGCTGTTAGAAGTATTCCAAATCAGATTATCATATTTTGCTTAGTTTCCTGTACAATATTCAGAACCCTAGCTATGTAATTCTTTTAGTTCATGAATTACACATGCTAGGTCAGTTATTTCAGATATACATGCTTCAGTTTTACGAATGTCACATTATCAGTTATAATTGTTGCATTCTCATAGTTTGCATGTCAGAAATTGAGATATCCAGTACGTTACATTTTAGTCATAATATTGCTTATATACATTCTAATTGGGAGTAGATTAATACCGAGTGGGCTAGGGTTCAGCATACCCGAACAGTCTTAGAACTATATGCCCTCGTAGGTTTATAAGTCCCCTCTGTGGACATTACATTTTTAGTTTGCATGTCAGAAATTGAGATATCCAGTACGTTACATTTTAGTCATAATATTGCTTATATACATTCTAATTGGGAGTAGATTAATACCGAGTGGGCTAGGGTTCAGCATACCCGAACAGTCTTAGAACTATATGCCCTCGTAGGTTTATAAGTCCCCTCTGTGGACATTACATTTTAGTGATCACACCAGTCATGCCTCTATACCTCTGGCAGGGTATATTGGGTCCTCTCGATGGGGCGTATACATCGGACTCCACATTTAGCTCATGTGGTTTTATGTCGGTTATTAGTAGCTCCCACAGTCAGATTTTATTGCATTGACCATGTTATCAGTTACAGTCAGATTTCAGTCTCAGCATGTTATAAACTTGGTCATTGCATTCAGCCATTTCATGTTCAGTATTCTCAGTTTAGTATCATGTTTATCTCATATCATTGCTCAGTTATATGTTTGTTCAGTTATGTTTGTTGATTAACTTTACTCTATCATGCATGCTCTGTACCTTTCAAGTACTGACACATACTCTACGCTACATCTTCTCGTGATGTAGGTTCAGGTCCTCAGCTTCCAAATCACGCATAGTTCGATTCTCGATCTCCAGTTCAGCATCTATCAGTGGTGAGTCCTCATTCTTCAAGGACGATGGAAATGATTATCTTTTTTATTTTAGTCTTTAGTTTCAGTTTTTGCTAGATTTAGCTGGGGGCATTTCCTATCACTTCTAGTCAGTTAGAGGCTTATTTCAGACATAGTTAGTTTCAGCTTTAGTATTTGAGTTTGACTTTTCAGTTGTTGTTAAACTCTCCATTTTTTTTATATATTCAGATAGTATATGGGTATTCCCCATCATTTCAGTTGATCCAATGATTTAGCTTCCGCATAATATTTTCTTACTTCAGTTTATCTAGTATGCTTATGATATGCCAGAAGGGTTAGCTTAGGGTCACTTGTGATCCTAGGTCCCGTGTCCGCATCCTGGGGGTAGCTTCGAGGAGTGACAAAGTCTATAATTTATTTAAGCATAACTTACATAAATCTCATAGTGTAAGGAGTAAATTACACCATATCTCAACTCTTTTTCTAATTACAATAATCCCTTAATTTTTACACAATCTAGATACATAACTCACTATCCGGAACATTAATGTCGATACATCATGTATCAAGCTGTTACGTTAAAAAAGTAAAAAAAAAAAAAAAAAACCAATTAAAATTACATAAATTACGCTGACAGGTTTCTTTTTACTGTCAACCAGTCGGACGCAAATCCTTACAAAATAAACAAATTCAAAATTCAATTTTTTTCTCCCTATTTATCGTTATCTATTCATCAAAGAACCGTTCAAATTAGATTCAAATTTGTCGAAAATTTGATAAGATACATAATGAATAGTTGTTGGACAAATAATTTCTTTTGTGAATCTCAAATTCACCATTGCAATAGATCGATGAGATGAGAAAAAACTTGGAAATTTGATACATAGTAGAAGGAAATCACAAGAAGATGTTGGTTTTGTTGCTTGGCCTACCCTTCGTCCCCTCTCCATCGTGGACACCACAACAAGAAATGATCAAAGATGCTACTGACCATGTCAATTTGAGTATCATCCATCTGATGCAAACCTTATGATTTTTGGAACATTGGATGGTGAAGTAACTGTTATCAACCATGAGAGTGAAAAAAATGTCAGTTATATTCCCTCACTTGGAGCAATGAACTGGCTTATGTTGGCTAAAAAATTATTGACAATGGGATTCAATCCCTGGCCAATTGTAACAGGCTAGCACAGTTTAAAATTCAAAATTCTTCTTCTCATTCTTCCAAAAAAATCTCAATTTTTGAATCAAACTTGTCGACAAATTGTATTGATACAACATGAACATATCGATCTTGTTGAGACATTTCGGAATTCGGGAAAGTGAGGTGAGGTATGAACTATAAAAAAGTGATGGAATAGTTGTTGGTCAAAATATTGGTTTTGTGAATCTCAAATCAGCCATTGCAGCTGAATTAGAGATCGATGAGTTGAGGAAAAATTTGGAGATCTGATACATCGTTGAGGTGAAGAAACAAAAGTCTGGATTTTCAATGTATCCTATATGCATTGATCCAACAGATAGAAATGACGAAGAGATGCATAATTTTGATGGATCATTCATACCTTTTATAATGTTGTGCAATCATTTTTTGAATTTTGTTTCCGAGATGGATAGATTTATCAATACATTATTATTTATATATCTTGTTTCAATTGATAAGTGTTGTATTTCTACTAAATACATTAAATAAGTAATTGTTTTCCATAAGTGTTAGTTTTGAAATCGATACATTACTGTGTGGTAGTTACTATGTATCAGATACAGTTAGTATAAGTTCAAATTTATGTATCATGCCTAAAACATTGTGTATTTGTTCATGCAAGAATAGAATGTTGTGTATCGGATACATTCTATCATGTATCAGCTATATGGTTTAGTAGATGTAATATTGTGTTCCATAAAATTGTGTATCTAACACATAATTTGTGCAGTTGTGTTTGATGAAAGTTGTATTTGATATTAGCACCGTTTAAAAGACAGAATGTTGTGTACATGATTCATTATGTTGTGTATCTAATACATGATTTAATATATATATATATATATATATATATATTAATGTGCTTCATATTTATTGTATTAGATACATAGCTGCAAGATCTTCTTATTTTGCCTCAAACTAAATAAACTTTTGATAATAAAATTTATGTATCACCATTTATGAATCTGATACATATTTGTGTGACACTTTAATGTATTATATAAGTTAATAGGTATCAGATGCATTGTTGTTTGTCAAGACCGCTATTAGTCATGACATGTTGTTATGTATCATTTTATTAATCATTTTTTTAGTTGTCTATATAAAATAGAAAAATACAATATCGACAGATTTAGATATGAAATTTATTTACCACAAAGGTTTAGCTATGAAAATAGTAAAGTTTATGTATCACGAATATGATTTGGTATTGTGTACGGATACATATCCTTGTAAATTTGAATAAGGTAGAAGATACATAACAATATCTGATACATGATAAATGATACATTTGGTAGAATTTTTGTATCAGGTATCAAAACTAACTAAAGTTATGTATCAAAACTTATATTTAAACATGATACATTGTGCATGATAAAATTGTAACGTATCACAATGTTGAAACAAATACATTATACATTAATTTAAGAAACAAAATTAACTAGATACATTAAAAATGTGAACTCATATGTATCAGAAAAGATGAACAACAAAAGATCGAAAAAAAATGTCAACAATCTTGTCCCAGTCATCTGGTGATGCAACTATGAAACCATCAGGACACCTGCATCTCCATCATTAGAAACTCCATAAGGTCCACAAGTTCTATACTGGTCACATATGTCCTTATTCAATGTCTTTAGTTCCTCCCAGCAATTGGTAGAATTAGTCCATCTCAAGAACTGTATTTTTCCCTCTGGTCAATTAAATTATCAAACTCGAGTTGTTCTTAACTTCGAATGTGAAATAAATTGCATCCATACCAACATTAAATATTGATTTGAATTTCCAGTTATTCATGAGGGTATAACTGCCACTGAATCTTTGTCCATTCCCATTGATAAAGACGTGCTTGTGAAGAATACTGATAGGTTTGAAAACAATTTTTTCTACCTTATTTTGAATTTGAAATTGATGAAATTAAGTGTGATTTTGGGGAGATTGGTGTGATTTTGGGGAAATTAAACGTTGTGGGTGGAGAGTTTATGTATTGGAGATCAGGAGAGAGAGTGAGGAAAATAGAGATTTTGTAATTTTTTAAATGGTAGGGAATTTTTAAAAAAAATGATAAATTAAGTTGTGTATTTTAAAAAAAAATTCCTTTATTTAATATCCTCTGAGACTTGGTATATGGGTAACAATAAATTAGAGCTTAAAAGAATATAAAATTATATTTTTATTTCGAGTCTTTGCACGAACCCATATCGGCGTCGACAATCATAAGTCATGTAACCTAATTAATGCTCCCAATTTCAATCACATATACTACCCACCTGGTGGATATATAATTATTGCTTGGTTGATGGATCACTTCCCTATAAAATCTTGAATTGATGGTGTAGATTGATTTTCGTGGATCTGTAGATATAGAATAACAACTCAGGTGTGTTTAGTTTCATTATTTGGAGGACATTTATCCAAGATTGAATTTTTTTTATCATCAAAAATTGAAACTTTAGCTTTACAGATGGATGATTATCAATTTTGGTGTATGTTTATGGTGGATTGTACAACACATAGCTGACTTTATTTTTGGATTTTATCACGAAACAGGACATGAGTACTAGGTGCAGGAGGATTTTTGGCCTAGTACAAAATTCCCATCCAAGATTGATTCTTGAAAAGGTGTAGATTGCATTGGGTGTGTAGACACATAAATTGTATTGGATTAAATTCATACGAAATTTGAATTAAATCCATGTTCATTTGGGCTTTACAAATAATAAGTCCATCTTATTAAATTCAAATTCAAGGTCCATTTCATCTTGAAGCCCAAAACTCATGCCACATGTCACAATGACTAGGCATCCAAGACCAATAAGGCAATGCCACGTGTCCAAATGAGGTGGTAGTCCCAATCAAGTGCAAAAGCCAATCACAACATGCCAAGTGTCAAAATGACATCCTTTGGCCAATCATATGCAACCTTGTCCATCCCCTACAACTATAAATAGGGGATGGACATAACATTCTAGGGGCATCAAGAGAACTCTTCAACAAGCATTCTACAATTGGAGAAAGCTACAACATCAACTACATAGCTCTTCGAAGGAGTGATCAACAGAGTTCTTCTCGGAGATCGACTTGAAACGACGAAGCGCTTTCCGACGTTCCCAGAGATCAACAACATCTCAAGGAGGTCTACATCATCCAACAATTCGAGAAGTATGCTACTGAAGACCCTCAAATCTTGGAGAAGCTTAGGAGAGAAGAATCAAGAGAACAACAAAATTGTACTCACAATGATTCATCAATAAAAATAACATTTTCTTTTATTTATTTTGCTTGCAGTTTATTTTCAGCACCTAAGAAAATTTGTTGCTAACAGGGTATTACTTTTTTTTGTATGTAAATATAGAAATAGATCTTGTTAGTATTGCAAAAATTGGGTGTTTGTTATCTGTTGAGGTATAGGTGTTAATATGTCCTTCAAGAGTATGATTCAGGACATGAAGGATGAGTTTGAGAGCATTTCTCAAAAAGAATTTCACTCTAGGTCACATAGGGTGGTTTAGGGTTATACTATGACACTCAATGCTTTGAGGCAAAGTTGTTGGGCTAATATGTCGCCTGAGCTATTGAGATATGTACTAATGAAGATTGAGGCGTCTGAATCTGATTGGCATCTAAGAAGAAATTGATATGCTCAATCCTCTCAGATTGGATTGAGGATTGAGGATTTTTCTCAGAGAGACACCCCAATCCTCATTAGTACATCTCTCAATAGCTCAGGCAACATATTAGCCCAATAACTTTGCCTCAAAGCATCGAGTGTCACAGTACAATCCTGAACAACCCTATATAACCTAGAGTGAGATCCTTTCAGAGAAATGCTCTCAAACTCATCCTTCATGTCCTGAATCATACTCTTGAAGGACATGTTAACACCTATATATCAACATATTACAAACACCCAATGTACGCAACAGTAACAAGATCTCTTTCTATACTTACAAACCAAAAAAGTAACACCCAATGCAACCTACAACTATTCAAGAATCAATTTTGGATGCAAATTTTGTACCATACCAATAATCCTCCTTCACCTAGTACCCATGTCCTGCTTCTTGATAAAACCTAAAATTAAAGTCAACTTTGTGTTGTACAATCCACCATAAACATACACCAAAATTGATAATCAGTCATCTGTAAAGCTAAAGTTCCTTAAAGAAGGTGTAAAATGAACATGTGATAGAAGTGTTATATTGGAATACATACAGGTGGAGAGATATTGATATTAAATGTGGCAAGAAAAGGTAGTTGAGAAATTTAGATGCCTCCATAATCTGCCCCATCCGTGTACCTGCTTCTCTTGCAATTAATTACTGCAATAATTAAACAGTTGCCATTTTCCTCCTTTCATTTTCCCATTTGGTACAACATTCAACAAACATATTAATGACAGTAACTATCTCTTCTGCTTACAAAAACTTTCCCTTTCACCATTATTTCAGTTTTAGTCTTGGTCTGGTTTTAAAAGATTAAATTGTTTTCTAAATCCAAATTTAATTTCATTTATACTTCCTACTTACACTTAGTAACGAGTATTTATGACGTATTTAAAATCATAAGTTAAAAAATTTATAGCAAATTTTATGACACGTCTGAAATTTCATAATTTTTTTCATGCTTAGGCTAACATATACTTCCTCCATTTCAAAATAATTGAATTGTTGGGAGTGTTTCATAATATTTAAGAAAAGAAGATTAGGATATAAATTAGACATTACTTTCCATTTTTGCCCTTATTAATTATTGTCAAATTAATTGTTAGAATAATTCTAAAACAATTAAAGTTTTTTGAACTCATCCCATAGAAAATCCAAATGAAGAGTAAAAATGGAAGAATATTCTAAAAATGGTCTTGAAGATTGAACAATTAAATTAATTTGAAATATGAAAAATGTCTCAACCCTCAACAATTCAATTATTTTGAAACAAAGGGAGTAGTATTGTTTTTTTACTTGATGTCCGGAGCTTGTATTGGAGCCCGATTCTTTTTTTTTTATATTCAGAGTTCAAACCCAAAACTTTTGGTCAAGAATGAAAGAATGTTTATGTATTTCAAAGGCATAATACATAAACATGACCATTAACTTGACTTTAGCAGACAATAATGTCTTCTGATATTGAATGTGCAAGTATACACCTAAATTTGTATAAAATTAAACAAGTAGACACACATGCATAATACACGTGGACACAATGTGTCAATTTGCTCAATTTTATACAAATTTAAGTGTGTACTTGTGCATACCCAAAATTAAAAGTCATAATTGTCATGTGACACCAAATTAAGGGTTATGTTTATATATTATGACGGATTTCAAATATATAGAAAAATAAGTTAGGTGAGGAAGTCTAATCCGAACACCTACTGGGTAGAAATAAGATAGGTGAGTTGCCACTTCGGTAGTTGAATTGAATGGAGTAATAGAAAAAGGGGGGAAAATTGAAGAGAAGGAAATATGAGGTTATAACAAGGAAGGAAGAGAATAGGGTTGCGGTGAATTGAGAATGGTGGGACCACAGAGGCCACAGTTCGTTCTCTTTGGATCCTCTATTGTTCAGATCAGTTACAGCAATGGCGGTTGGGGTGCAATTCTCTCTGACATTTATGCCCGCAAAGTATCCCTCTCTCTTTCTCTCTTTCTAGTAGTATTTGCTTGTTGCTGTGTGTGTCTTATCACTTCATGTTTTGCAATTTGTTATTCTGGAAACTATGCTGGGGTTACAAAAACTAGGAATAGTATACCAATTACATTTATCATAATGACACAATCAACTATGCTGGTTGCCAAAATGAGTTTACGCCTTGTTCTGCAGCTTGTGTATACTCAAACTCTCACATCCTTTTCACAAGTAACCTAGTTGTCTAATATTACATTTCCAATGTCTAAATAATGTTATTACAAAACTAGTTACTTGCCTATCATTACCCTACTACTTCCATACTTAGGGTTCGTTTGGTTGGGAACAAATTTAATTAACTTACCCATCATGTCACTTTGGTATAAATAATCCAAGGACTACTTAATACCTCCGACCAAATGCAGGATAAAATAATCCTGCATTTTATCCCCGGATTATTATACCTTATACCTCACACCTAACGACTCCTAGGTTTAAAGTCGTACATATCTTTCCTTTCATCAAGTTTGAAAACTTACATTGAAATGTTTCTTGTGCTTCTCATCGTTCTCACACTTCACTGAATTCCGATATCAATGAGCCAGTGAGGTGCCATGTGTTTTATAATGAAATATCTGCCTGGAGAGAAAGTCTAGTGCCAGATCAAGCATCTTCATTTTCTGTTTATTAATTTGCAATAGTAGGTATCCCTGCTACATAATTTTTTTAATAGTTATCATAGGTCTTGAATGTTAAGTTACACATATCTGTTTTTTCTTGGTGTTGGAATCTTAACCTTTCCAGCATTGTCCAGTTAAGTGATTTTCTTGATGTTGGAGTAAATTAACTGAGATATAATGGACGAGAGTTTCATTTGATGACAAATCCTATGACTGCAAATCTATTGTGTATGCCTTGTTTTGGTATTGACTCCATGTTACTTGGGGAAATTTGAAGTACTCTCTTGTTGTGATCTTAGACGAGCTATTACATAGGAGCGGGGGTTTTACCCTGTGCGCACCCAAAGGGTAGCGGCTGCGGGTTTCCCTTGTCATAAGAAAAAAAGTGCTTGTGTTGAAGTTTTCAGGTTCAACATTTACTGTAAAGTACCTCTTATACAGAGTTGTGTCTCATCACTCATGCACTAACAAATCCTGGTTTAAGCTATTATACATCACAGTTTCATTAACTTACACAGAGAGACTTGATTTAGTAGAGATTAGAGAGTAATACCTTCTACTCTACTGTAGGCGGACGTATTATTGCGAGGTTACTATGGTTGGAACTCAAGACGTGCTATACAGGTCCTTGATCAAGTGTTTCCAAAGGTATTGCATCTTGCTCCTCAATATCTCTGAATGGTCAAGTCATGTGAATGTTAAAGTATAGCTTGTTAGATTAAACGCTCCCTCTGCCTTATTTCTTCTTTTATTGTCAGTTAAAAGACTGCTTAATACTGCTGTTTGACAATCTTTTTCCCCAAGAAATAGTGCTATTTGCGTTAGAACTTAGCTATGTTTTTTGGTTCATATCATCTGACTATCAGAACATTATCAATGTCTTCTTGGATTTTTATTGTGGAGAGCTTTTAAGAATTGAGAATGTCCTGTAGAAACCTACTTGTGTTTTTTTAAAGATATCTCATCTGAACATCTGATATTGGACGACATCTCCTATATACTAACTTTCGACTTCTTAAATGGTGTTTTCCTCTTCCAGGATGCAACTGTTCAGCCTACATTGGTGATAGTTTACTTTGGTGGTAATGATTCAATGGGACCTCATTCATCTGGATTGGGTCCTCATGTACCTCTTCCAGAGTACATTGAGAACATGAGAAAAATTGCAACTCATCTCAAGGTATCTTACTTTACTACAGGAATGTCCTTTTCTTTTGTTTTCGAGCTGCCTGTTTTCTATTTTTATCTATAAAAACATGAACGGTTAGCTGCCTCAAGAGAACATAACGCCTTTAGATACATAATATTCGAGAAATCTTGAAATTATTTCACTTAGTTATATACATTGGGTTTCACTTAAACAAACTACAGTAATCATTGATCCCTGAATTTTTCTTTTTCTTGTTTTCTTTTTGGTGGGGGTGGTTAGAGCCTCTCAGAGAATATTCGCATAATTTTTCTCAGTTGTCCACCTGTTGACGAGGCCAGAATTCGTGAAAATACAAGGTAATTCGATACCCATCATCAATATCATGTTATCTGTTACATTTTTTCTGTACTTGTTTCCAAGTTTCATTCTCTCTGAACTGCATTTTGCCCTTTTCCTGATTAATGAAAAACAATTCCATCTCTTTTGTAAACAGTGCATATTTCAGTGAGTTGGTTCGAACAAATGAGTTATGTCGACAGTATTCTGAGGCCTGTATAGAGCTATGCAAAGAGATGAATCTGAAGGTTGTTGATCTTTGGACAGCACTTCAGAAAAGAGAAGATTGGTTGGCTGCTTGTTTCACGTAAGTCCAGCTAACTTTGTGTTTGAGCAAATGTATCTCTACCAAATTGAGAACATCTGCGATCATTTAACTCATTTTTGCAGAGGAAACAAGGGTTAAATTTGTTTGATGTTTTTATACAGGGATGGGATTCACTTAGCGGAGGAGGGGAGTAAAATAGTTGTTGAAGAGATCCTCAAGGTGTTAAAGGAAGCTGAGTGGACACCTAGTTTACACTGGAAATCCATGGCAACAGAATTTCCTGAAGATTCTCCTTATGATTTGGTTTTAGCAGATGGTAAATCCACAATAAACCCATCTGACTGGACCTACCATCGACAAATTCAATGGGATTAGATTTCCTTTTCCTACTTTTCAAACATTCACAATCTATCCTATAATTTTCCTTTTCATTTAAATGCTAATTTGTTACTTCTTTATTCATAAAGTATAATATATTGAAATTACTTTTGGCCCAAGTAGGCCTTAGTTAATAATAAATAATATATCTAGTTTGAGATAATGTGATTGTATCTTCTATCTTAGGATGAACAATGTAGCACTTTTGTTCCACAAGTTAGAGATGGAATATGTCCAACATTCCCACCAACATTTCCCAATGCTTTGGTAAAGACATCTGTCATTTGATCCTTACTTTCTATGTATTCTGCCTTAAGTATACCTTCTTGCAATCTTTCTATGAAGAAATGACGATCTAACTCTATGTGTTTTGTTCGTTCATGAAACATTGGAGTTGAGGTAATCTATATTGCTTTATATATTTCTTTAGTCCTATTAAAATACAATTATCTGAGGTGTTTCTTAAAAAAATAACACAAAATATTAGATGAGTGGTGACACTTAAGTATATTTGACAAAAAATTGTATTAAATAGCAAACATTTAATTCATATTACATGTTATAGCTACAATTTAATTTATTTCTGATTCACAACTACTATTCTGCATATTTTGCCATCTAGCGGGACCCATGGTTTTGTAAAATCTAAATAACAAAACGGAAAGAAGATATATTTGTATATATCTTTATACAAATCAAAGCGGATATTTTCTCTCCCCATTGCACCATTTTCTCCTAAATTCTCTCAACCACAGTAGTTTTGATTTTTGAATTTTCGTCATTACCCTCCCGATTGTGGCATCAAAATTTCAAGTAACCGCCAAAAACATGTGTAAATCAACTTCATATTTTTTTTCTTGTTATTCTATATAATCTTTTCTATTTTTTTTCATGAACTTTCATATGCATATACAAATTCAACTAATACAGATTTATATTTATATATAGATTACACATATTTACGTATACAACTGAATGCACAACAAAAAAACATATATTTATACAAATTACAGCTAATATTGTTTCTTATTTGTATACAAATTTCACATATATACTTATACAAAGAACATATACATATACAAATTACAGTTATATGTACATATACAATGGACAAGCCTAACAAAAAACACATATACTTATACAAATTACATCTAATATACAAACGCAATTATCAGAATTAAAGACGAACTTGTATTGTATACATATACAAATATAGAAAAAAACTGAAACGTTTCATAAACGAATAATCCAATTGTATAAATGAATTTATACAGAACTAACCAATTTATATATGAATTGGATGTATTTAAGCGAATTATACAAATTTGAAGCTCCATAGCAAACATAAATATAGCTATGGAGTGCAATTATCTAAACTATAGCTATAAAGCACTAATATGGATATCATCTTTGTCATTCCTAAAATTTACTCTAAAATAAATATTGCAAATTAATAAGTCATAATGAAAATGGTCATAATTTAAAACTACTAGGTCATGCTAAAATAAGCCTAATAAGTATTAATTACATGATTAAACATACAAGAAAAATTAAAATTAGGTTATGTATTTTAAATGTCTAAACCAACGTAAAACTAAAGAACAAATATTCAACATTATTGTTATTCTTAGTGTTGTTAATTTTTTTTATTAGCATTAATATTGATTTGATTTTGATTTGAGCATTATTAGAGTTACTACTCCATCCGTCCAACAATAGTTGTCCATTTTACTATTTTGAGATGTCCAACAATACTTGTCCTCTTTATGAAATCAATTACTCCCTCCGTTTCACAAAGAATGGTCTAGTTTGACTTGGCACGGAGTTTAAGAAAATAAAGAAGACTTTTAAATCTTGTGGTCCTAAATTAAAGTTATGTCAAATGTAGAAAACTGTCCTTTAATCTTGTGGTCCTAAACATGCCACGTGGAAAGCTGAAATTAAAATGTTACCAAAAAAAGAAAGAGGTCATTCTTTTTTAAACAGACTAAAAAGGAAAGGAGGTCATTCTTTTTTAAACGGATGGAGTAATAATTTTACACTAAGTTCCTAATTTACCCTTATCACTAATTATAGTCATTTCTCTATTACATTTTTCAAGACATTATATTTTTTATATTCAAATGGTGATATAGTAAAATTATTCTTCTATTTATAGTTTCTTAAGAAGCGTTCAAAATCAATAATGTACATGTATTGTTGGACAGAGGGAGTAATATCTATGTACTATAATCTTTATTGGACCTACTAAAATTCCAAGTCTCAAACACTTGAAATAATATGTTAAAAGATAAAATAAAATTATAAAAAAACATAAGAAATGTTTAGAAATTATATCAAAGTAAATACTTTTATGAATAAAATAAATTATAAGAATTATATATATAATGTCAGGTTGGTTTGGTATTAAGTTGATTTTTTTTAGTTAAAACCAAATCAACCCAAGTATAGTCAGATTTGTTTTTCCAATACCAACTCAAGTCAAACTAAACCATTAATCAACTCTTTTTCTTCGATTTGACTCAACTTACGATATGATTCAATTTTCGATTCACTTTTGTACATCCCGACCAATAACTTCCTAATGCACATACTTACCGATGAGCCTTTTTGAAAAATTATGTAGAAACCTAATTTAGAAAAAGCAAACTCATAAAGTGAAGGTGAAAAAAGGGCACATTGTAAAGGCTATTCAAACTTGAATTGCATCTGTTCCAAGAACATTTTGGGGACCAAATTAGGAAAGTTGCAAAAACTTTTAGAAAATCAAACTTGTAAGTTGTAGGGTCTAAAAGAGCACTTCGCTAATCACTTAGAAAAGAACTAAACTCCTTATAACAACAATTAAGAGAGAGCTTATGGAGTACAAATACAAGCTCTAATTTATTTATTTTAATTTTAAAAAAAAAACAAATTAAGATTTAAAGAATATGATTTCAAATCATATATTTGTGCTGGTTGAATTCAAAATCATTCCTTGCATAAAAAATATAAGTCCAAGATTAAGCTCAAATATTTTTAAAGTTTTTCTTTTAAAAAAAAAAGAATCAAAGGAATTGTATAATCTTGAGAAATTTGCAAACAAATGTGAACACTTTCAAAAAGAATTAATTGCAAAGTAATATAGGAAAAAATGAGTTAATATTACTTTTTTAATTTAGTAAGGTGGACAATTAATATAGAATAATTATTTTTAGTAAGATGATCAAATAATATGAAAGAGGAAGAGTATCATTTACTATACTTGAAATAAAATATACAATTATACAAAAAAAATAATTAAATCTTAACTATTTCTAGATTATTTTTCCTTTTATTCCTCCAACGTGAAGACAACAAACCTATTGACTTGTCCAAATTGTGAACTTGACACTTTTTTTTATTTTTGCACCATTATATTACTCCCTTCGTCCAACAATACTTGTCTACTTTATGAAATTCATAGATAATTTTACTCTTAGTTCCTAATTTACCCTTACCATTAATTATAGTCATTTGCCGATTACATTTTTCAAGACATTATATTTATTAGGAAAAAGGTAGAAGTGCCTCCCTAGACAATGACCCAAATTCCAGAGACACACCTTAACTAAATTAAGGTCTTATTACTCCCCTGAACTCTTTTTTTTTGTAATTTTATACACCTTTTTGGCTTACGTGGCATCCAAATATATCTCACGCGCCTCAAATGTGTGGAGTCACGGGGTGTGCCACATAAGCCAAAAGGTGTACGATATTATATATAAAATGAGTTCAGGGGGATAAGTTTAGTTAAGGTGTGTGTCTGGGATTTTGGTCATAATCTAGGGGGTACTTGTGTCTTCTCCCTATTTATTATATTCAAAGAGTGATATAGTAAAATTATCCTTCTATTTATAGTTTCTTAAAGAATGTGTCAACTCAATAGTGGACAACTATTGTTGAACATAACGAAGATACATTTACTCATTACTTAGGGTGTGATTGGTATGGAGGAAAATGTTTTCCAATTTCTCCATGTTTGGTAGGCTTAAATGTTTGGAAAATGTTTACAAATCAACTCATTTTCTTCAAATTTAAGGAAAATGACTTACATTCCAAAATTAAGGAAAACATTTTCCAAAACTATACTTCATGTTTTTTTTTTTTTCTTACCCTATCCTACCCAACCTCTCCCCATTCAAACAAAAAAATTAAACTTTTCTTTTTTTTTTAAATTTCAACTATGTTTTTATCTCTACCCCCCCCCCCCCCCCCCCCAACAAAAGAAATAAAAAATTAAAATTTTTTTTTTGAAAAATGTTTCAAATTTTAAGATTTTTTGCCTCACCCAACCCCTACCACCCCTACTCCCTACCATCCAAAAAAATTGCTTTGAAAAACATTTCAATTTTTTAAAAATTTTTTTACGCCACTCCCCTGCCACAGCCGTCAATTTT
>NW_006238931.1:3278069-3284810 GCF_000226075.1 Solanum tuberosum | reverse complement strand
CCAGCCGCCACCCTCCCCCACCCAGGTCATCCCCGTCAATTTTTTTTTTAAAAAAATTAATTTAATTTTTGAAGAAAGCACCATGAAATATATTTCCCAAAGGATCGAAATATCTGTTGATTAGATATTTTGTGCTCTATGGCTTCAGAATTCACCGCGATTTTACTGTGCTCTTTAATATAATGACCTACTCTTTGCGTTTCATATTATTTGGTCTCTATTAATTTGATATAATCCTTAAAAAAAAGAAAAATAATATGTTTAACTAAACTAATTTTATTAATAGTGTTTGGGAACTCTAAATTTAATTACTATTATTTAATATAGTTATTTAATATTAAGGTTAGTGCGATTGTTTTCTTCTTAATTTACTAAAATAAAAGAATAAATAAAGTATCTATATTTGATGGCTGAGTAAAATGAAACAGAGTGAGTACTTCCTCCGTGTCATTTTACGTGACACTATTTAACTCGACATGATAATTAAAAAATAATAATTTAAAACTTATGATTTAAAATAATCATTAGATATTTTTGTGACTAAAAATTATTTAATTAACCGTAAAAGGAAAATTTTAAAATTAACTTATTTCTAATTATAATAAAATAATAATTTTTTTCAGAACGAATTAGAAAGAGTATCATAAAATAGAATAGCTGAGTAATAGTTTTTCAACGTAAAAATAGGATGAAGAATTTCCGGACGCACACTTTGAAAGGAGAATTTATGGGGATTAAGAATGTGTTTGGTGCGAAGGAAATGTTTTCCATTGAATATGTTTTCCTAAAAAATGTTTTTCATGGAAAATATTTTCCTAGAAAATGTTTTCTTGGAAAACAAGTGGATTTCTAACTTATTTTCTCATGTTTGGTTGGTGAATGAAAAATACTATTAAGAAAATATCTTTTATTTTTGGCTTGAGAATAAAAAATGTTCTATAATATTTTATCCAAAAATTAAGCCCGATAATTGATCTAGTACCCGACCTCGACACCCAAACTAGGACAAGACCCCGATGATTGTTCCAAAACCAGAACTTGAGATTTGACCTAGGACTTGACCCAGGACCTAATCCAGGAATCTTTTTTTCAAAAACATTTTAAAAAGAAAAAAAAAAAGAAATTGACGGGGTCACGGGGGTAGGGGGTAGGGGTGGCATTAAAATGATTTTTTTTTAAAATTTAAAATATTTTTCAATTTTTTTTTTTAAAAAAAAGTTTTGATGGGGGTTGGCCTGGGTGGAGTGGGGTAGCGCGGGGGTG
Source organism: Solanum tuberosum (assembly GCF_000226075.1). Lineage (NCBI taxonomy): Eukaryota > Viridiplantae > Streptophyta > Magnoliopsida > Solanales > Solanaceae > Solanum > Solanum tuberosum. The sequence goes on along the minus strand of NW_006238931.1, from coordinate 3,283,547 downwards.
GAGATGGCGTAAAAATCGAAAAAAAATTAAATTTGAAATATTTCCCAAAAATATTTTTTTCTTAAAAATATTGTTGACGGGAAATGGGAATGACCTGGGTGGGGTAGTGCGGGGTTTGGGGGTTACGGGTAGGGGGTGGTGTAAAACTGAAAAAAATTTAAATTTCAAATATTTTCCAAAAATATTTTAATTAAAATTTTTAAATCAACAAATAATAAAATGAAAAAAAAAGAAATCAACCTTTATGTATTTATGAAGAAAAATATATTTTTTGGTAGAATTTTGAATTAAATAACTAAAATCTTCATATTAATAAAGTTTATACAATAATATCCCTCGGTAATGTATTACAAACATATGATAAACATTAATCGCTAGTTTAATATTATTATGTGATATTGCATAATGAGATGATTTATAGCCATAAAATATTTATGAATTATTTTAAATTATAATTTTTTTATTAAAGAAAATCATTCTTAAACTCATGTATAGCAAAATACCTCACGTAATTTTAAAAAGATCGCAATTTACATGATCATTATTAAGCAAATAAAGCTTGTGGGGCCAAGAAGAGCAATTTGGTGCCGAGAGTTTAATTCCTCTATTTTTGTGTACTTCACTCTGTTAATTTGGAATCTCTTATATTACTTTGAGTGATATTGTATACAGAGGCGAACTCAAGATTTGAAGATAGGGGGCATAATTAAGAGTGGCCTCAAGGGTATGGCTGGCAACGGAACCGAGAGGTGCCGGTTCTGGTATCGTTCCGTTCTGGTCCGTTATCGGTCCGATTCCGTTCCAGCTTGTACCGGTTACGGCCGGTGTCTAGGGGTCCGGAAGGGGTAACGGGACGGAAACCAGGATATACCGGTTAGTCCCGGTCCGGTTCGTTTTTAAAAAAAAATCTTAAATATAGCCGTTTTGAGAGTCGTTGGGCAACGGGTTTTGGGGTCCACCAACAACTCTTTCACTCCCAGAACTCCTCTTTACACCCACCCCCCCAATCTTTTCTTAATACCCCAACCTTCTAAAATTACATTTTCATCCTTTTTTTTAACTATAAATACCCCCAATCTTTCATTCTTTTCACTCACAAAAATATTATCTTCTACTCTCTCAACAACTCTCAAAAGTCTCACTCAAGTCTCTACTCTCTAATCTCTTATTCTTGTTAAAATTACGAATTTGGTCTTTGAAAATTGGAGCTTCAAAATTCAACTTTCAATTTTCGGCTTTCGATCATACACGTCTACTTTTTTAAGTAGACGTTTGGTACATTCGTTCCAACTCACTTTTCATTTAGTTATTTATTTGTTTGCATTTAATTATTTATTTTGTGAGTAATTAGTCTCTAGTCTCTACTAATTTAGTTATTTATTTCTTTAAAACTTTGCATTACATTTTCGTATTATATATAATTTACTCACTTTTTATATTTGAATATGAATTCCGGTAAAAACAATGTTGACAAGGGTAAAACAACCATAGTTGATTCGATCACTAATTTATGGAGCTCAAAATCCAAGAAAAATTTAAAAATTGGTAGTACTTCTAAATCCAAAACTAAAAAAACTTCTCAATTAAGAATAAATACGGATGATTATACGCATGTTGATGAAACTGTTTTTAATATTGATAGTAATAGTGGATTAGATCCTTATCATGAACATTTACAAAGAAGGTTTGGTAATTTTGATGAGGAATTACCTGAACATGATGATGTTAATGATTATATTGATAGTTTTGATAATAATGTTGATGAATATGATGATGATGAAACTGAGTCAGTTACAGCTACTACTCCCACTTCCAGCCCCTTTTCCCCTCACGCTCCCTTTCGTTGTCCTGCTCCCGTTCCCCCCGTGCATCCTAGGCCTAAGGTAGAATGTGCTAAAAAATCAATTGTGTGGAAATTTATGACTCAGAATGAAGATAAAACACAAGCTATTTGTAATAAATATAAACATAGAATGAATCATAAAACTGTAGGAAAAAGGGTGGGACGGAACATTGAGTAATCATTTAATGTCATGTTGTAAAAATAATTTTTTGCATGCTAAAGCTGTAGCCGAATCTAAAAAGAATGGTACCGCCCTTCCTGAAAATGTAGGAGTATCGGGCTCTAATATGGTCCAAACACAATTAAATCCTTCTAATGTTTCTGGCTCTAGTATACAACGGTCATATAGTAGAGAAAAAGATCTTGAAGAATTAGCTAAAATGATTGTTGTTATGGGTTTATCATTTAGTTTTGCTGAAAATTCCGATTTTATTCATTATATTCAAATTGTGTATAACCCTCATTTTAAAGGTTTTACTAGAAATACAATTAAAAAGGCTATCTTTGATTATCAAGCTCAACATTTTCAATATTTTCGTTGTTTACTTTATTATAACCATTGTAAAATAGCTATTACTTCTGATATGGATCGTAGTGCAAATGGTAATGATTATTTCACTATTACTGCACATTGGATTGATGAAAATTGGACTTTGCAAAAAAGAATTTTAGGTTATAAATGTTGTGAAATGCATAAAAACGGTAGTTATATAGCTCAAACAATTATAGATGTTTTTATAAAATTATGAAATTTGTGATAAAATAAGTAGTGTCACCTTAGATAATACTTCTAATAATAGATCTGCTGTTGAAATACTAAAACCGTCTCTTTGCCCAATTTATATTGATGGTTTTCATATTAGGTGTGTTGCACACATATATAATTTGATTGTTAGAGATGGTATAACAATTTATAATGATGGTTGCATAAAAGTTGAAACTGCATGTCATTTTATTTTTAAATGTTAAGTTAAGTCTAGACGTAGAGATTTTGAAAATCGTTGTCGTGAATTTAATCTTCCACCTAGAAAAATTCCAAAATCAATATGTACTAGATGAAATTCTTTATATGAAATGCTTGAAGTCGCTTATGAATATAGGAAACCTTTACAAATGGTTTGGAATGCTCATAATTCAAATATGCCATATAGACTTGACGATAATGATTGGAATGACATAAAAGAACTTATAGAATTCTTAAAAGTTTTTTATTCAACTACAAAAAAAATATTTGCACTTTATTATCCAACTATTTACTCTATTTTATCTAATATTTGTGCTATTTCTAGAAAGTTTTATAAATTCAAAAATAAACCAAGATTTGAAGAATCTGTTAAGAAAATGATTGAAAAATTTTTAAAAATAATTTTATTCCTATTTCTCAAATTTATTTAACCGCTTGTTTGTTAAAACCCACATTACAAAGATGAAGGTGCATCACGGAATGGTTGATAAAAATATTATTTTTAAATTTTGGGGGTTATTGATTAGTGAAGATGATGAAACACCTAGTTGTCAAGATGTTAAAGATAGTATAAAAATTGAAGCTAGAAAATTGTATGACTTGTATAATTCTAATAGAATGAATGTAGTACGTAATGAAGAGCCTCAAAGTTCTAGGAGTAGATATAATGAAGATGATCTTGATGATATGATAGATTGTTATCTTGAACTTTCTCATAATGATAGAAATGATTTTGATGCATATATTAATCAAAATACAGAACCTACTACTATTGATCTTCTAGAATGGTGGAGTAATCGCGGCCAGGGATTTCCAAAACTTCAACCGGTTGCTCGAGATGTGTTAGCTATTTAAGCATCTTCAGTAGCTTCGAAAGGTGCTTTTAGTGCAGCAAGATTTTAAATTGAAGAGCATAGATATTCATTAGCAGCAGATAGCTTGGAGATATCCGTACTATTTAGAGATTGGATTAATGGCGAGAAAAGGAGTTATGGTCGTCCACCTTTACCGACCAAATTTGAAAATGACGTTGATGAAATAATGCAAGATTTTAGTGACGACGACATTGATGCAATGGAGGAACTATCTAATCAACCAATTCCAGAGCATGTTAGTAGAGAAATGTTAAATGATTTAAAAAAAGACTTTCTTGGTAGCATGAAATATTAAATTTAAATGTCTATAAGTATGACTATGATAATTCGAGATCTAATTCAAACAGAACCCTTCCTAGAAGGTGGCTGTGTAGATTAGATTTTTTAATACTCTACTAATAATTTTTTTTACTATTGTCTTAAATTTAAATTTTCAAACTTTTAAAATGTGAAATTTAAATGTCACGACCTAAAAATGGACGTGATGGCACTCATCTTATCCCACCAAGACAAGTCAGCCTAAAACTCAACCATTACAACAAAATGCGAAAATTTCATAATCAACTCAAAAATACCCCAAAAATCTGGATGTCACATGTACAAGCCTCTAAAGTATTACAATTGATTCAAAAGAAAAACACAAGTCTCAAATGACCTTGTTTCTAGAATAGAACGAGATCATAAATGGGAGTAAGAAGGTCTGTTGAGATTACAAACAACTACCTCACAAATCTCCAAGAAGCCTCGAAAAATAAGAGAACGGAAAGTATCACAAATCCAGGCTCGTAACCTACAAAAAAAAGCAAGGGGTGAGTACCAAACCACACGGTACTCAACAAGTAAACCTCTAAACACAAGCTAAGGGGATAGAATGCGGGTACTCCTTACACCCCAACCGAACCTCCACAACTACAACCTGCATAAAACCAGTCCAACCTAACAGTTCACAGTTTAAATAACACCCAACTCAACAACAATCACTTTAACAAATTACATATCCTCAACAACAAACTCAATATTCATCAATCACAACTTTCACAAAAAGGCACTCACAAATATCAGCAACACACAAGATCAAGTTCATCAAATAGAGGTAATCAAATATCAAGTACTTTCTAACCACCAATAAAATACATAATCATCAAGAATGAAGGATGTCGTGAGATGCCATGCAATATGACACCATGAAATGATATGCCTCAGAATACCAAGTACTCTCTCAACCGTATATACATGATACTCCTCGGAATTACATTGAGAGTTCATGACCCATGGGGGACTCGCGAGGTCCATACATCGACACGGACGATCTCCACGTGTCTGTGCGGACGATCTCAACGCACTAACATATATCAAACAAATTTCGCACGGACGGTCTCCACGTGCCTAAATTATAATTTTAACATCTCACCATCCCCAGCACGGACGATCTCCGCGTGCCCAACTTATACTCAATCTCATGTCAATGCAAGTGCACAATATGATTTCAATAAAAGGGATGATGCATCTCAATCAAATATCAATATGATATGTAATCACCTCAGCTATCACCAGTATACAGGTTCAATAAAGAACACAGTCACACATTGATACACTCAAATTACACCTCCCTAAAGAAGCATAAACGATTGTTATCAAGTAAAGAACCCAACTTGTAGGTTGGGGTCGATCCCACGAGGAAACTGGTTTAGGCTTAACTTTAACTTACACATATATTCGTTTAGTCAAAGTACTTCCAGAAACAAGTAATAAAAAGGGGGGATTTGTGAAACAAATTGTAAGAATTCAGTAAGTAA
>NW_006238931.1:3275827-3275946 GCF_000226075.1 Solanum tuberosum | reverse complement strand
ACTCAGAAATAACTTCAAGTACAGTTAGTGCTCAGTACCATAGGCTTGCCCTTATTTTTGCTACTAAGACTTTCCAAACTAGACTCTAGGATCACTATAGGACTTTCTTGGCTTGTAAA
>NW_006238931.1:3268713-3274919 GCF_000226075.1 Solanum tuberosum | reverse complement strand
AAAATAGATGCTATTGTCCCCAATGCATACAAGAACAGTAAAAGATAATGGATTGGGTGAAGCAAACTTGTGGCGCATAGCACCAAAGAATCATGAATGAGCGGGTGGGTCTGGTTTCCCGGAGCCCGCTGGAACAATAGTGGGGTCACCCTCAGTAGTGCCCACATCATCCATCATAGCACCATCAGTGGTGCTCACAATGTCCCTCACACCAGGCGGGACCTCTACAACTGGGGCAGAACTCGATGCCCCTGTAACACTCTCATGCACCTTCCGCTAGCGCAGTTCTTCATCTAAAATCGAAGCCTTCCTAGCCTCCTTCTCCTGCGTACGCTGTCTCTTATGAGCTTTTTCCTCCTCAATGCGACTAGAACAGTGCCTCTTACCTTTGGCATGTGTAGGCTCATGCCCCTCCTCGGCGGTCCCAATGAATAAAACATTCAACACTGTATCATCAGTCAGTGCAGTAGGTGCAGCCTGAGGCTCAACTGTAGGGGTGGAAAGAATGGCATCAACGTCAATCCGGAGATTGGCTAACTCAGCCGGCAAAGATGATAGATCTATGGCCGGGGTTGATCGCTCGAGGACTCGCAATTCAAATGCATCAAGACGCTTATTAACAGCCTGGACCTTCCGGTCCATCATGCCCTCCATCCTTTGCTCTATTCTGGCCTCGGAATCAACTATCAACTTTTGCATCCACGGCTGGATATGATGCAGCAGTGTGGCCATTTGAGCCTCTAATTTCTGTACTCTAGCCAACGGGACAACAGTATCTCCCAACTGTGGTGTGGACCGGGATGAACTAGGAGCCATACTAGCAGCCTGGGAAGAGGAGGCCGGGACAGTATCAGAGTGATCTGGTACAATGGGGTCACCGCCCTGTGCCTGCCCCACCGTGTCTGCAAGATCGGCGCCCAATGGAGGTACCTCAACCTCGGGCTCTTTGCGAGGTGCCGCCACATTCGCCTCATCTCGGATGAGACCTATATCCAAAGCCCCGGTAGGGTGGATCAACCTATCACAATGCCAGATCGGCACTCCAGAGTCCCTGCACAATTGGAAAATTAAACATGGAAAGGGGTAAGTAGTGGAGGTCTTGAATGCCCTCTTGTGAATCTCTGACAGCAGCATGCGGGCAAAGTCAATCTCCACTCCTGCTACTAATGCTGCAACCATGACCGCTCTGTCCCAAGTGAGTTGGTTGTCATCTTTTGTAGGCGACACCCTGTTACGCACCAACAACCAGAAGAACTTGGCCGCAACGTTTAATGTGGCCTTTCGGATACCCAACCGTGGTATGGCGACCCACTCCGCACGCTCGCCATCCGTTGCAATGTACTTAGCCAACCATAGTATAACAACCTCTCACTGCTCAGCATTCCTCTGGAAAGCACCGCTCCGCACGATGTCCCATCTGTAATCAAACTCCGCTGTGTTTAGTGACCTGTGGTAGGACCATAGAGAAAGTGGTTGATGGTGGCATGTGATATGTCCACCGGACAACCCCGGACCATAGTTGAAGTGAGAGGATCCTGGGCTATGGGCTTTGACCGCTTGGAGATCGAGCCATAGAGAGTGGCGGCATATGAGGTGTAGAACTCCCGTACCATCTCCTCACTATAAGTACCTGGGTCTCGAGCCATCCATTCACACTTGTGAAGGTTAAAAAGCTTATGGATGTTGGGGACAGTGTGCAGGCTCCCTGTGAGGACTCTGCGCTCCTCTGTAACAATTCAGGCCATCTTCTCTTTGTCATTAATCATCTTGGCATCCCGATAGATTTGCCATTGGCCCTCAACACACTATCTGTTTGACTCACCGGCCATTAGAGTAGGGTTATCATTCCTTGGTATGGGTATTGACTCTGAGCTAGTTACCTCATCAGATGAGGCTGCTTGTTTGTTCTGGCTGGACCCTGTGGCTGACTTGGCATTGGACCCCGAAGCATGGGGAGACTCGGACCCTGAAGCATGGCTGGACTCAGAGCCCGAAGCATGGGTAGACTCAGAGCCAGACGCAGACCAAGTACCTGAAATGTCAGCAGCCCCAGTTGGTGACCCGATCAGTGTGTGCTCCTCATCAGACTGGAGACAGTGACTACGTCAGGAATGACCTTCCGGGGGATGCCTCTGGTGGCTCGGGGTGCAGTGGGAGAAGTCCTTGTGTTGGGAGGAACGTATGTTGGATCTCTTTCCGTGTCTGTGTCCTCATCGATTAACCTGAAGCTAGGAGCAACCGATTTTGACTTGCCCTGTTTTGAGTAGGTGACTAGCTTCTTGGGTGCCATCGTACCTGTGGAAACGATATTAGTGCCAAAACTAACCATAAACAAACTAAAAAAAATTTAGAAATATAAACGAACAGTAACAAAGTCCCATGAAAATTTAAGACAGAGGCTACAGTGGTTATCCACGGAGGAGACCTGCGGTCCGTAGACTGATCTACGGTCCGTGGAACCCTTCCGTGGATCAGAGGACCAACAATCTTGGTCGCAGATGGAAACCACGGATGTATAGAACAGTCTGTAGATTGATCTACGGACCATAGTCCACAATCGTGGTTTCACACTTTGTGAAATTTCAGGTGCATCCAACTACGAACCTAATCTATGGTCCGTAAATTGATCTATGGTCCGTAGACGGGGTATCGTCGATTTGATCTGTGCCAGATTTCAACCATTTTTTATTTTCAAGTCCACATCGTGGACCATTTTCAACAATATCCTAGTCTAACCATGCATTTCAACATTGAATCATGCTAGTTTGTCATTCTCAGGATTCCGATTAATCATTTTAACAAGTATTTAAGACAAAATTTGGAACCTTAAGTCGAAACTTACATTTAGACTTATAGTCACATACAACAAGGCAACACAATCACTAACTATCGTTCCAAGGGTATTGTAACTTCCAATTTTATCATGCAATATCATCTAACAATTACCCAAGGTCAAGACCTAACTCCTGACTTTCTATATTCAATCTATGAACCGAAATTCAAAGTGAGGGGAAAGTCTATTACCTTACAAACAACTAGGAGTGAGGTGATTGCGTGACGACACTAAGCTTAGCAAGACCAAAGAATCACCTATTCGTTACTAATCCAACACCGGACCCTTTTGTGGAATATGGAATGAGTTGTATTCGGAATGGAAAGGAATGTTGGGAATTATGGGGGAATGGAAGGGATGATTTTATGGGGGAGTTATGGAGTGATTTAGGGAGGTTATGGAATGGTTGAAACGGCTGGAGAGTGAATAGAGGGAAGTGGAAATGTTTTGAAATTAGGGGAGTTTTAAATAAGGGGGTATGGGTCGGGTCAGATAGAATTAGGGTTTGGACCCACGAGACCTCGTCTACGGTCCGTGAGTCGATCTACGGTCCGTAGATTAGGGCCGTAGATCACCCTTAACCTTGGAAAAGTTTAGGGGCTTACCCGGGATCTACGGACACAATCCACGGTCCGTGGATGGATCGACGGACCGTCGATGGGGTCCGTAGACCTCTGCACCAGACCATTTTCTGCAGAATTTTCATAGCGTACCTGCACATGTAGCAACCATTAGGCTATTCTTTTTACATTTTCTGGACGCTTTTTAGACACGGACCCTATGCTAATTCTAGCCAACACAAAAAACTAAAACACCTATCTAACTTAATACAGAGAATAAACTAAACACAAAAACTGCTAGATGGAAAACAAAAAATCTAGCGTTGGCTAGATTGTACATCTTGGGTTGCCTCCCAAGTAGCGCGCTTGATTTAACGTCGCGGCACGACGCAGGCCTCTTGATTACTCAGACTTCATCAAGATGATAGGCCTCAATCACTTCTTGCACACTTTCAGCATTTCCTAGATAGATCTTGATCCTTTGCCCGTTTACCATGAACCTAGTTCCTTCACTATTTTCAAGCTCAACCGCTCCATGGGGGAGCACTTTTGTGAGCAAAAATGGCCCAGTCCATTTAGACTTGAGTTTGCCTGAAAATAAGCGCAACCTAGAGTTGAATAGAATCACAAGATCACCAACCACAAATTCTTGCTTTTCAATTTTTTGATCATGATACCTCTTCATCTTCTCTTTGTACAAGGCTAAACTTTCATAAGCTTTTAGGCGAAACTCATCAAGCATATTCAAGTCATTCATTCTTTGATTCGATGCGGTGCCCCAATCCAAATTTAGCTTCTTCATTTCCCACATCGCCTTATACTCTAGCTCCACCGGTAAATGACAAGACTTCCCATATACAAGTTGGTAAGGAGACATGCCTATGGGGTCTTGTATGCAGTACGATAGGCCCATAGAGCATCATCAAGCTTCCTTGACCAATCCGTTCTATTAGCATTCACAGTCTTCGCCAAAATCTGTTTGATCTCTCTGTTGGACACTTCAACTTGTCCGCTAGTTTGTGGATGGTAAGGAGTGGCTACATTATGGCGGACACCATACTTCTCAAGTAGCGCTTTGAACAACTTATTACAAAAGTGGGAACCTCCATCACTGATGATCGCCCTCGGGGTACCAAATCTGGAGAAGATATTCTTTTTTTTAAATGCGGTGACACTTTTGCCTTCATTGTTGGATAGCGCGACTGCGTCTACCCACTTTGATACATAATCAACCGCAACAAAAATATACTTCATCCCATGTGAACTCACAAATGGACCCATAAAAATCAATGCCCCATACATCAAACAACTCTATCACCAATATAGGAGTCATAGGGAGCTCTTGCCTCTTTGAAATTCCTCCTTCTCTTTGGCAACAATCACAAGACTTGGCGAAATCATGAGCATCTTGGTGGATGGTAGGCCAGTAGTACCCACACTGCAAAATCTTATGCGCAGTCCGAATACCACTATGATGCCCTCCAACAAGCGATGAATGGCATGCTTCAAGTACACTCAACATCTCGACCTCGGGCACACAACGACGATTAATCCCATCAGTACAACTATGATATAAGTAAGGCTCATCCCAAAAGAATTTCTTCACATCATGCATAAACTTTTTCCTTTGGTGAAAAGACAAATCCGGGGGCACAATATCGCTTGCCAAATAATTAGCCAAGTCAGCGAACCAAGGAATCAGATCATGAGAAGCAGCCAATACCTGTTTATCTGGAAAAGCATCATTAATTTCAGCCCTATCACCAAGCTTTAGCATATCCTCTTCCTCTAATTTGGACAAGTGATCAGCAACTTGATCTTTGGTCCCCTTTCTATCTTTTACCACAAAATCAAACTCTTGCAACAATAATACCCATCTAATCAACCTCGGCTTTGCATCCTTCTTTGCCATCAAATATCTCAATGCAGAGTGGTCAGTGTGTACTATGACCTTGGTACCAAGCAAGTAGAATAGAAATTTTTCAAATGCGAAAACCACTGCAAGAAGCTCTTGTTCAGTCACAGTATAATTCTTCTGGGTCCACATTTAGAGCCTTGCTAGCATAGTAAATAGGGTGAAGAATTTTTTCTCTCCTATGTCCCAATACCACACCAAGCGCCACGCCACTTGCATCACACATTACCTCAAATGGTTGTCCCCAATCCGGTGAAATAATGATAGGGGCAGTAACTAACTTCTCTTTCAACTCTCCAAATGCTCTAAAACAGCATCATCAAAGTAGAACTTACACTCCTTCTCGAGCAATTTGCACAAAATGATGTGCAATTTTTGAGAAAATCTTTGATGAATCTCCTGTAGAAACCTGCATGCCCAAGAAAACTCCTCACACCTTTTACAAAGATAGGTGGGGGAAGTTTTTCTATTACTTCAACTTTCGCTTTATCTACCTCAATGCCCTTTTCAGAAATTCTATGACCTAGAACTATCCCTTTTTTCACCATAAAGTGGCACTTCTCCCAATTCAGCACCAGGTTGCAATCTTCACACCTTTTAAGTACCTCAGCCAAATAATTCAGACATGGATCAAAAGAGTCCCCTATCACAGAGAAATCATCCATAAATATCTCAATAGTGTCCTCCACCATATCAGAGAATATCGACTTCATACAATGCTGGAAGGTTGCTGGAGCATTGCACAACCCAAAGGGCATCCTTTTAAAGGCGAAAGTCCTATAAGGGCAATTGAAGGTGGTCTTCACTTGGTCCTACGGAGCTATAGAAATCTGAATGTAGCCCGAATAACCATCAAGAAAACAATACCAACCCTTACCAGCAAGTCTATCTAACATCT